>NW_026020411.1:396210-429237 GCF_900185275.1 Solanum verrucosum
TACGCATCCACCCACAAAAGTAAAAACACGTCTGAACATAGACAGAGAATCATAATCCAAAACCATGTCTAAAATGAGGTAGGTGGTCACATAAGAATATACAAAACCGAAATTGAACAACCCAAGATATCCCTTCCACGATGTCCATAACACACCTTCCCATTTGTCTGACTTCACAATCAGCCAGTCCGGCCTCATAACAATCATAGACATACTCAATTCATCCATTTTCTCATACTCTTTACAATAATCCATTAAAGCCAACAATATCAATACTACCAGAACATCATAGTCACACCGGCCAGTTACTTTACCCTCAGACGCCACTAGTATCCAGTCATTCTTAGAAACACATCGTTGCTTCCAAAATTTTGAATTATGGTCCTTCCTCCTTCCATTAAAGCATTCCACATCGATATGGGTCTCACCCAATCGCTAATAATCCAAGTTCTAAATGTCATAGTACCTTTTCATTGAGATAGAACTATTGAATCACGACAATATCGATTACACGCGATCCTTTACTTACCCACTTCAACTATTATTCAAACCATCATATATCTCATGCCGAAACTTGAAGCAGTTCTTGGTCACTCCAATAATTCCGTATACTATGAGCACACAACCTCTATTTACCATCAAGGATCTATGTAACGCGTTACAACAGTCTGGATAATTCCATAAATAGAGTTATCAACTCAGTTCAAAATCCTCAATAACCATGTAGAGCTATAAGTCCTTCCGGTTGGACACTCGTAAGCCACCTACCATAAGCTGAACAATTCAAACCAATTCAAAAACTGCAGAATTCCTCATACATCAACGTTTACCACCAACACCAATACCAAGTGTTCAGAAAGTAACTGATAACACATCATACATTTGTGTTGAACCAATCCACCTTGCATTGTCATATCTAACATAAAAGCAGAAATTTACACAATCCTCAACTTCAAACTAAGGATCTACACGTGATGTCTTATTCCTTCACATCTCTTAACTTATATCCATCGCGCAAGACTCTTGTTCTTCCCGTAAATCATTTATCATTATAGTTTCTTGGCCAAACATCCACCGCATATTACCTTTTACCTTAAGGCAAACTTCTTAAATGAAACTTCATCGAACTCTTCTACAATCACAAGTATTTAACTGCTACAACTCAAACCATGCAAAAATCCTTCCAATGGCTAAAAAGTTGATACAACCAATCATCTCTTACCTTGCCAACCCACATCTTGACAAAACCAACCCGATTCCTTTTTAATCGTACCTTCTCGCAAAATCCTTAATTGCCTTTACACGAGTATACTTGTTAAAACTTTCTTCATCCATGGCTTATTGTTGCCCATTTCTTTTGACTCATCATGAAGTCTTTAGTTCCCAATATAATCATGACCACCCAAGGGTCGTACCTCGTCCTAGAAACAAGACAGGATCGATTCACTCGATCCACCACTATAACTTTCCTTATAATTAATGCTTAACTCAAGCGTTCATAGTAGCAACCACTTGATTTCTCAATCGAGAATGCAACATCAACCTTCTGACCCGATTAGGTGAAACAGCTGACAACTCAGATTTCTCCGCTTCCATATATCACTAGTACCACATCATGAACAACCGCTAAATCCATCATTAGAAGACATCAGATCCATTGAGAAGGTCGTACTCAAACAACCTGTTCATTTACACTCATTAAATAGTTGCAAAACATTACCAAAGCACTTCAGTCTCCGGCCGAAAATGATATGCACAATTTCGTAAGCCCGATCGATGGCAGAAATAACATAGCCCATAACCCTAACCAAGATAACACGAGTACCGTCGTAGTCGTCGTACAATGACCCTGTAATGATATACACCCACACTATAAAACCACCGTAGAACTTCTGATTTTGGTTGGTGCAACTTCATCATCATAATATACTACGCAATCTATTCCCTTATGACGAACTTCACAAACTGTAGTTTCCAAAGTCACAACACTCTCAACATAGTCATTCTCTTACTTACACCATTCTTCATTGTCTAGCCACTTTCGTCGTATAAGTCACACAAGCACTATTCTTGTTGTTGAATAAATGACCGGAGAACTAAGACGTTCTTGAAGTCTTTTAATAAACGTTCATCTTCCAATACCATAAACTCAAAACACATCCCTTGGCCACAACCATACTCACTCGCCTCGAAAAGAATTCCATGTCTGATCACACTTCCTTTCCACAAGCCTATCACCTCCGCATCAAAACTAGATCTAACACTAAAATCACGCGATGACACCTAAACTCGCACCCACGCAGGACCAACCACGAGTCATTACAATGAGAGAGAGAACATAGTGAAGTGATAAGAATTAGATCGGACCAAGGATGCACAATAGAGAATCAAGTGATAAAGATCTTTCTTAAAAGTCACCATAGCCTCTCGAAGATAAGTACAGACGTCTCTGTACCGATCCTCAAAACGCTACTTAGACTTGGCTTGTACACGTAAGACCCATGAACCTGGGGCTCTGATACCATTTTTGTCACACCCCAAATTCGGATGTGATGGCACGTTTCCATTTCCCACCGGACACGTCAGCCTAACCCAACTTCAATCTAGCAGCAAACCAACCAACCTATACTAAACAGATCATATTCAACAGCCAGAACCAACAGTATATCCTCATCAACCTCAGATCAACAAATAAGAGCAAGTAGATCAAATTCCACATAAGAAGGGTAAACCGATACAATCCACACATCACAGACAAAGATAAGGCAAATGCGATGCAAAATGCAATAATGATGTCATGTAGTCGTGATGCATGTCTGTCCTACAATACACATCTGTTGACGTAATCAGTCCGCGCTGAATACTCAAATCAGAACCCATGGGGGCCAGACATGGACCATGTATCACCGCCGGAACCAGATCCCATCGACATCCAAATCACTAGCCAGAGCTAGTCCATCTCATATATCTCTAGCCGGAGCTAGTCTCAACTGTGTCTCATATCCATCCATCCTCATATCAGTGTCTCAGAACTCATGCAACAGATAGTTCACACATGGGATGAATAATGAATATGCACATGTCATCAATCATATCATGATCACATCATAGTATTACACATCATCTGTCTCAATCACAACCATATCACGGCCACATCATAGTATTACACATCACCTGTCTCTATCACAACCATATCACGACCACATCATAGTATTACACATCACATGTCTCAATCACAACCATATCACCGCCACATCATAGTATTACACATCATATGTCTCAATCACAACCATATCACGACCACATCATAGTATTACACATCACATGTCTCAATCACAACCATATCACGGCCACATCATAGTATTACACATCAATGTCTGTATCAATTATAGCCTACTCATGCTCTTCTATCCCCTCAATATCAGTTATCACATGACTTATTCAACAAATTCAAGTCACATATAACACATTTAGCTCGTTTTATTCCCCATCTTTCATTTACAACAATTTCAATCAACAAATAAAACGCATCCTCAATCCCCATTACTCCCCAACACAATTAGGAAAGTAGTCATGCGTAGTCCAAGAGTTTTACAAAGTTTGGAAGTCACTTGCCTTAAAACGAACTCCAAAAGTTACTTGACTTGAGCCTTTTCTTTTCGAGTATAATCCGGATCACGATAATCTATTCAAACAATTAATCACAATCACAATTCGAGTCCAATGACACCAAAATCAAGAAATTTAGGGAAAAAGGGCAAAACGATCCAAAAGTCTCATACCGGAAAATGATACCCAAATCTGGAAATTTTTTATGTAAAATGATCCTTAAAGTATTTGGAAGCTAATGGTGAAAACCAATTTGAAAACGGAGTTGAAATCAATTCACAAACTCAATTTGAACGAAAATCCACGTTCTTGAAGAAGCCTAAAATATTCGGATCCGAAGCCCCAACTCGAAAATGAAATATCTCTTGAAAAACATCTTAACCATGCTTAGATAAGTTCAAATATGAAATTTCATCAAAAACGTAGTTAAGATCGACCTTGAAATTCTCAATTTATCAAACTTTAACTTTATCAGGAAAGTCCAAATTGTACGCGGTTAATATGATGAAAATAATCGATGAATCAATAATTTTATGTTAAAATCAGTTTACCCATAACATAAGGATCGTAAATATACCTTTTTCATCAAAAAGGGAGTCCAAATCGATAAAACCCCAACTTTTCCGAAGAGATTTACGGATAGGGGAAAAAACCAGATAAAGAAATTATGAGAAAAATGTCGAATTGAAGATTGAATATTAACCCTCATATTAATTCAAGAATAAACCCGTAAGAATAACTCCATTCCGATCACTAGAACTCCCGATATGCTCAAAATACCAAATGAACATAGGCTGAGATTTTTATAACAGTACATGGTTGTTATGCACCAGAAAAACAACAGTTAATCTTTCACTAAAAAGGCCGTAATTTCCTCATATGATAGTGAAATGACCCGATTCTTTTTTGTAAATTTTTTAAAATTGATACGGACCTGCTCGTTCAATAGGAGCTCAATTTCATGCTCGTTTGCCCAGTCAAATATCATTTCTACTCGGTAAACAATTATTTCTTATTTGCGATAAAAGTCCAATCTCGGGTTAGCGAAAATGCACTAAAATTTGCAGATAAGTCCTTTAATTCATGCTCAAAATTTCAAAACCTTCGGAATAATTTTTCGACCTTTAAAACTAATAATGAACCCTTTAGTTGCCATAATTTGCTGAAATAGTGTCAAAGCATCCAAAAAGCTTAAAAGCTCACCCAAAACTCATTTGGCACTTCCCGAACACAAACCAAATATGCTACTAGCTTGAAAATGACATTTCGGACTCAATGAAATCGTCGGAATTTGAATTGGAGGTCTCCTTGACCCGGTATCCGATAAGGCGTCAAGAAACTAACTTTAGGCTCAAAAACTCGAAACGCACTCGAGGCCTCTAAAAATTCAACCAAGACTCATTCTAGACTTAGAATCACCCCCTGAATCCAACGGTGCCCTCGTAATTCCATTTCGAGCACCGGAACCTCGTTTGTTGACCAAAGTCAACTCTTGATCAAAATTTCACAATTTTAGCAACTTAGGACCTCAAATCTTCGTTTTAACTCCAAATTCGACTCCGTCAATTCTCATAGACCCGTTTCGACATTCTAAAACTACTGGAATCGACGGAAATCCGATTCGAGTCTCGAAACTCCAAATGACTAGAAATAGCACTTTTAACCAAACTTTAACTATTAAAAACTCAACTTTCCAAAAATTCAACTTTTCATCAATTTTCCTTCAAACCAACTTCAAAAAGACAACAATTAGGACTCGAGACAACTATCGGGAGGGGTAAAACGGTCATTTTATGAAAATTTCCAAAAATGACCTTTAGGGTCATTACACTTAGTTCCAACAACTAAATTCACTAACTAAACCGACATTATACATTTTAACTTATTTAAACAACATAACAACTTTTGAACTTTAACTAAATTAGTTTTAACTTAATTCCAACAACTAAATTGACTAACTAAACCAACATTATTCATTTTGACTTATTTAAACAACATAACAACTTTTTAACTTTACCTAGTTTAGTTTTGACTTAGTTCCAACAACTAAATTCACTAACTAAATCGACATTATTTATTTTAACTTATTTAAACAACATAACAAATTTTGAACTTTAACTACATTAATTTTAACTTAATTTCAACAACTAAATTCACTAACTAAACCGACATTATTCATTTTAACTTATTTAAACAACATAACAACTTTTTAACTTTACCTAGTTTAGTTTTGACTTAGTTCCAACAACTAAATTCACTAACCAAAACGACATTATTTATTTTAACTTATTTAAACAACATAACAAATTTTGAACTTTAACTACATTAGTTTTAACTTAATTTCAACAACTAAATTCACTAACTAAACCGACATTATTCATTTTAACTTATTTAAACAACATAACAACTTTTTAACTTTACCTAGTTTAGTTTTGACTTAGTTCCAACAACTAAATTCACTAACTAAACCGACATTATTTATTTTGACTTATTTAAACAACATAACAACTTTTGAACTTTAACTATATTAGTTTTAACTTAATTCCAACAACTAAATTTACTAACTAAACCGACATTATTTATTTTAACTTATTTAAACAATATAACAACTTTTGAACTTTAACTACATTAGTTTTGACTTAATTCCAACAAATAAATTCACTATCTAAACCGACATTATTTATTTTAACTTATTTAAACAACATAACAACTTTTGAACTTTAACTACATTAGTTTTAACTTAATTCCAACAACTAAATTCACTAACTAAATCGACATTATTTGTTTTAACTTATTTGAACAGCATAAAAACTTTTTAACTTTACCTAGTTTAGTTTTGACTTATTTCCAACAACTAAATTCATTAACTAAACCGACATTATTTATTTTAACTTATTTAAACAACATAACAAATTTTGAACTTTAACTACATTAGTTTTAACTTAATTTCAACAACTAAATTCACTAACTAAACCGACATTATTCATTTTAACTTATTTAAACAACATAACAACTTTTTAACTTTACCTAGTTTTGTTTTGACTTAGTTCCAACAACTAAATTCACTAACTAAACCGACATTATTCATTTTAACTTATTTAAAAAACATAACAACGTTTGAACTTTAACTAAATTAGTTTTTACTTAATTCCAACAAATAAATTCACTAACTAAACCGACATTATTCATTTTAACATATTTAAACAACATAACAACTTTTTAACTTTACTAGTTTTGTTTTAACTTAGTTTCAACAACTAAATTTACTAACTAAACCGACATTATTTATTTTGACTTATTTAAACAATATAACAACTTTTAAACTTTAACTACATTAGTTTTAACTTAATTCCAACAACTAAATTTACTAATTAAATCGACATTATTTATTTTAGCTTATTTAAACAACATAACAACTTGTGAACTTTATCTACATTAGTTTTGACTTAATTCCAGTAACTAAATTCACTAACTAAACCGACATTATTTATTTTAACTTATTTAAACAATATAACAACTTTTGAACTTTAACTACATTAGTTTTGACTTTATTCCAACAACTAAATTCACTAAAAAATCGACATTATTTATTGTAACTTATTTAAACAACATAACAACTTTTTAACATTACCTAGTTTAGTTTTGACTTATTTCCAACAACTAAATTCATTAACTAAACCGACATTATTTATTTTAACTTATTTAAACAATATAACAAATTTTGAACTTTAACTACATTAGTTTTAACTTAATTTCAACAACTAAATTCACTAACTAAACCGATATTACTCATTTTAACTTATTTAAACAACATAACAACTTTTGGACTTTAACTATATTAGTTTTTGACTTAATTCCAACAACTAAATTCAATAACTAAACCGACATCATTTATTTTAACTTATTTAAACAACATAACAACTTTTGAACTTTAACTACATTAGTTTTAACTTAATTTCAACAACTAAATTCACTAACTAAACCGACATTATTTATTTTAACTTATTTAAATAACATAACAACTTTTGAACTTTAACTAAATTAGTTTTGACTTAATTCCAACAACTAAATTCACAAACTAAATCGACATTATTAATTTTAACTTATTTGAACAACATAACAATTTTTTAACTTTACCTAGTTTAGTTTTAACTTAATTTCAACAACAAAATTCACTAATTAAACCGACATTATTTATTTTAACTTATTTAAACAACATAACAAATTTTGAACTTTAACCACACTAGTTTTAACTTAATTTCTGTCACGACCAAAAAATGGACGTGATGGCACTCGTCTTAACCCACCAAGACAAGTCAGCCTAAAACTCAACCATTACAATAAAATGCGGAAATTGTATAATAAACTCAAATATACCCCCAAAATTTGGTTGTCACGTGTACAAGCCTCTAAAGTATTACAATTGAATTAAAAGAAAAATACAAATCTCATATGACATTGTTTCTAGAGTAGAACAAGATCATAAACAGGAGTAAGAAGGTCTTTTGAGTTGACAAACAGCTACCTCACAAATCTCCAAGAAGCCTCGGAAAAAGAAGAGAATAACAAGTACCACAAAAATCCAGGCTCGTAACCTACAAAAATTTGTAGAAGCAAGGGGTGAGTACCAAACCACACGGTACTCAGCAAGTAAACCTCTAAACACGAGCTAAGGGGATAGAATGCAAGTACTCCTTACACCCCAACCGAACCTTCACAACTACAATCTGTATAAAACCAGCCCAACCTATCAGTTCACAATTTACAAAGCACATAGCTCAACACAACACTCTAACAATTTCATATCCTCAACAACAACAATAGTTTCATAACCTCAACAACAACACTCTAACAATTGCATATCTTCAACAACAAGCTCAATATTCATCAGTCACAAGTTCCATAGAAAGGCACTCACAAGATCAGCAACACACAAGATCAAGTTCACCAATAATAAAGAAGTGCAATGCAATGAAATGCAATGTCAAGTATAGTGATGCATGTCTGACCTAATGATACACACCCGCTGTCTCTCAATCCGGGACCCATCGGGGACATATCTGTCCATGCATCCATCGCGGCGCGCGATACAACCCTCGATAATAGTAACCATCGCGGCGCGCGATACGTCCCTCGAAATATAGTATCCGTCGCGGCGCGCGACACGTCCCTCGAAATATAGTATCCATCGCGGTGCGCGATACGTCCCTCGAAATGGTACATCCTCTTTATTTTCTTATTCTTTCTCAATGCACATAACACTTGTCACAACCATGTCTCAGAACAATGCAAATGACATGTTCACACAAATAATGAAGAGATGACCATTTTCATAACATTGCACAATTCACAACAACACAATCAGGATACAACATCAACAATGATTCAACAAGCCTTTCAAACAATTCTCAACACATCACACAAACAATTGATCACATTGCCTTTTATTATCCCTTTCTCATCATTAGAATTAATCAATGTGGACAAGTCAACCCATCACCAAGCCTCATTAACCTAAACACATATTAGAAGGAAATACATGAATTCCATACACTTAACCAGGGTTTAGAAATCCACTTGCCTCAATTAATCAACAATCGCTTCGGAACTTGAGTATTCCCCTTTCGTTGAGCTTTCAAATCCATAAAATCTATTCAAATAAATAATCATAATAAGATTTCAAAACTAACAACACTCATATTACTATGTGTCTAGTCTAGACACAGAACTTACTCAAATTTATAATCAAATTCCTAAGTTCGATGCCAATTAACACGTCAACTCTCATATTTTCCAAGTTTCAAGCTTAGGATTAAGTTCCAACTTCTCCTATATCATAAATCGAAAACTAGATCATCCTATAAAAATATTTCCAAGATGGATACAACCCACCAAAATAGTAACGATTATGCAAAAATTATACCCACACGCCTTCTTTTTATCACTTTAGTTTTCCCAATGATTAATTACAATAATTATCCAACAATTATCCCAAAATGCCATTGACGGCGTATCACTATTCCACTGGAAATCCTGGCATACTGCCAAAGCGAACACCAACAATAACTTCTCAAAAAAATAACCAATGACATATCTATAATGGTCAACTAATTATTGCATTATCACTTATAATCCTATATTGTTTTTCCTTTAACTACGAACAACACAGGGATCAATTCAATATTGACATTTTGATGATACTCTTTCTCCAACCAATAATAATAATATTATAATAACAACATGGCTATCCCTTAATTAGAAATGAAGTAATCGTATACAACAATATCTAATCTAAAATTATTACCTCAATGAATCGTTCTTATGTGACGGCGCCAGGAGGTATTCCGCTGACCTAATTCTTTTTCATTCGAAAACAATTTTGTGCTAAAAGTGACAAACCCTATTAATTTATTTTAATATGGGTTAAGTAGTATAAGTTTTAAATAAATTATGGCATTGTCTATTAACCACCAACTAATTCACTCTAGTTAAACAAATATTTTAAATTTCCAAAAATGACATTCCGGGTCATTACAAATTATTTATTTTAACTTATTTAAACAACATAACAACTTTTTAACTTTAACTACATTAGTTTTGACTTAGTTCCAACAACTAAATTCAATAACTAAACCGACATTATTCATTTTAACTTATTTATACAACATAACAACTTTTTAGCTTTACCTAATTTACTTTTGACTTAGTTCCTACAACTAAATTCACTAACTAAACCGACATTATTTATTTTAAATTATTTAAAGAATATAACAACTTTTGAACTTTAACTACATTAGTTTTAATTTAATTTCAACAACTAAATTCACTAACTAAACCGACATTATTTATTTTAACTTATTTAAACAACATAACAACTTTTGAACTTTAACTATATTAGTATTTGACTTAATTCCAACAACAAAATTCACTAACTAAACCGACATTATTTATTTTAACTTATTTAAACAACATAACAACTTTTGAACTTTAACTACATTAGTTTTGATTTAATTCCAACAACTAAATTCACTAACTAAACCGACATTATTCATTTTAGCTTATTTAAACAACATAACAACTTTCGAAATTTATCTACATTAGTTTTGACTTAATTCCAATAACTAAATTTACTAACTAAACCGACATTATTCATTTTAGCTTATTTAAACAACATTACAACTTTTGAACTATATCTACATTAGTTTTAACTAAATTTCAACAACTAAATTTACTAACTAAACCGACATTATTTATTTCAACTTATTTAAATAAAATACCAACTTTTTAACTTTACCTAGTTTAGTTTTGACTTAGTTCCAACAACTAAATTCACTAACTAAACCGACATTATTTATTTTAACTTATTTAAACAATATAACAACTTTTGAACTTTAACTACATTAGTTTTAACTTAATTTCAACAACTAAATTCACTAACTAAACCGACATTATTTATTTTAACTTATTAAACAACATAACAACATTTGAACTTTAACTATATTAGATTTTGACTTAATTACAACAACTAAATTCACTAACTAAACCGACATTATTTATTTTAACTTATATAAACAACATAACAACTTTTGAACTTTAACTACATTAGTTTTGATTTAATTCCAACAACTAAATTCACTAACTAAACCGACATTATTCATTTTAGCTTATTTAAACAACATAACAACTTTTGAACTTTATCTACATTAGTTTTGACTTAATTCCAATAACTAAATTCACTAACTAAACCGACATTATTCATTTTAGCTTATTTAAACAACATTACAACTTTTGAACTTTATCTACATTAGTTTTGACTAAATTTCAACAACTAAATTTACTAACTAAACCGACATTATTTATTTCAACTTATTTAAATAACATACCAACTTTTTAACTTTACCTAGTTTAGTTTTGACATAGTTCCAACAACTAAATTCACTAACTAAACCGACAATATTTATTTTAACTTATTTAAACAACATAACAACTTTTGAACTTTAACTACATTAGTTTTGACTTAATTCCAACAACTAAATTCACTAACTAAATCGACATTATTCATTTTAACTTATTTAAACAACATAACAACTTTTTAACTTTACCTAGTTTAGTTTTGATTTAGTTCCAACAATTAAATTCACTAACTAAACCGACATTATTCATTTTAACTTATTTAAACAACATGACAAATTTTGAACTTTAACTACATTAGTTTTGACTTAATTTGAACAACTAAATTCACTAATTAAATCGACATTATTCATTTCAACTTAGTTAAACAACATAACAATTTTTTAACTTTACCTATATTTAATTTTGACTTAGTTCCAACAACAAAATTCAATAACTAAACCGACATTATTTATTTTAACTTATTTAAATAACATTACAAATTTTGAACTTTAACTACATTAGTTTTAACTTAATTCCAACAACTAAATTCACTAACTAAACCGACATTATTTATTTTAACTTATTTAAACAACATAACAACTTTTGAACTTTAACTACATTAGTTTTGACATAGTTCCAACAACTAAATTCAATAACTAACCGACATTATTCATTTTAACTTATTTATACAACATAACAACTTTTTAGCTTTACCTAATTTAGTTTTGACTTAGTTCCAACGTCTAAATTCACTAACTAAACAACTTTTGAACTTTAACTAAATTAGTTTTGACTTAATTACAACAACTAAATTCACTAACTAAACCAACATTATTTATTTTAGCTTATTTAAACAACATAACAACTTTTGAACTTTAACTACATTAGTTTTAACTTAATTTCAACAACTAAATTTACTAACTAAACCGACATTATTTATTTTAACTTATTTAAACAACATAACAACTTTTAAACTTTAACTATATTAGTTTTTGACTTAATTCAATAACTAAATGCACTAACTAAACCGACAATATTTATTTTAACTTATTTAAACAACATAACAACTTTTGAACTTTAACTACATTAGTTTTGACTTAATTTCAACAACTAAATTTACTAACTAAACCGACATTATTTATTTTAACTTATTTAAACAACATAAAAACTTTTGAACTTTAACTAAATTAGTTTTAACTTAATTTCAACAACTAAATTCACTAACTAAACCGACATTATTTATTTTAACTTATTTAAATAACATAACAACTTTTGAACTTTAACTAAATTAGTTTTGACTTAATTCCAACAACTAAATTCACAAACTAAATCGACATTATTAATTTTAACTTATTTGAACAACATAACAACTTTTTAACTTTACCTAGTTTAGTTTTAACTGAATTTCAACAACAAAATTCACTAATTAAACCGACATTATTTATTTTAACTTATTTAAACAACATAACAAATTTTGAACTTTAACTACACTAGTTTTAACATAATTTCAATGTAATGACCCGGACCCAAAAGGTTATTTTTGATAATTTTGAATAGTCATTTATCTATAGTTAATTAAGTTGCGAATAATTTGTTTATTATTAAAAAAATAATGGACCAAATCTGAAATATTAAAATAGGTGAATAGGAATGTTTCTTTTAATGCATAAAGTAATTTAGAAAAGAAAATAAAGAGTAGCAGAAAGAAAACTGACATGTGGCGGCGTCAACTAACGAGTGCAGGTATGTGGTTCTCATAAATGGAAAATTGTTGATTTATTCCTGCATGCACTCAATATTATAAATATATATGTAGGAATGTTAGTATATGATGGGTAGAAAGAGAAAGAGGAATTGATTTAAGGTCTTGAAATTAATTGAGTTATCTACTTTAGGATTATTAGTTATTTTATAATTATTTGGTTGCTGTAAAAATCCAATCATGGGCAATGATTGCCTGGGGATATGATCCAATATACATTAGAAAATTTGGATGCAGACTAGTAGGTCTGAGAATTATTTTTATTATTTTTTTTTTTCGTAAACTACCGATCCCAGATTTGTCTCTTATTTTCTTTTCTTATTATTACATTACAATTTAGGTTTTTATATTCTATATTGGGATTGCAATGGAATGGAACCTGTAGTATAGTTTTGTTAATTGGGTTGAAACATAAATTAAATAAATAAATCAAAAGGGTGAGAATTGAATAGTTGTCAGTACGTTGTTGAAGGGAAATTTGGAGTGAAAATATAGTGGGTGTGATTGTTATTAATGGCATTATTTAGTCATTGTCAGGAATGGATAATTTATTGGGAGTTAGTGAGTTTTTCATGGTTCTGCAATGAATTTACGTGACCGGTTAGATTTCATAGTTAGTTGTTCTTGTTTTAAGTATCATATTATAAATTAAATATTGGGTTACCGAATTGTATAAATATCATTAGACTTGTGATATTGGAGAAGTTGAAGCTTAACCCTAAGCTTGAAACTTGATTTAGGTGAGTTTTTGGGTCTAGGCTAAACCTATAATAATGTGAGTGTTGTTAGCTTCGAAATCTTATTGTGAATATGTACTTGAATAGATTGCATTGATTTGGAAGCTCAACGTAAAGGGAAGGCTCAAGTCTCAGAGTGATTGTTCGGTTATTTGAGGCAAGTGGATTTCTAAACCCTTGTTAAGCGTATGGAATTCGTGTATTTCCTTGTGGTATATGTTTGGGAGTAATGTGATCAATTGTTTGTGTAATGTGTTGAGAATTGTTTGAAAGACTTGTTGAATCATCGTTGAAGTTGTGATTTGTGCAATGTTATGAAAATGGTCATCTCCTCATTATTTGTGTGAACATGTCATTTGCATTATTCTGAGACGTGGTTGTGACAAGTGTTATGTGCATTGAGAAAGAATAAGAAATTAAAGAGGATGTACCATTTCGAGGGACGTATCGCGCGCCGCGATGGATACTATATTTCGAGGGACGTGTCGCGCGCCGCGACGGATATTATATTTCGAGGGACGTATCGCACGCCGAGATGGATGCATGGACAGATATGTCCCCCATGGGTCCCGGACTGAGAGACAGCGGGTGTGTATCATTAGGTCAGACATGCATCACTATACTTGACATTGCATTTCATTGCATTGCACCTTTTTATTATTGATGAACTTGATCTTATGTGTTGCTGATCTTGTGAGTGCCTTTCTGTGAAACTTGTTATTGATGAATATTGAGTAGTTATTGAGAATATATAATCTGTTAGAGTGTTGTTGTTGAGCTGTATGATTTGTAAACTGTGAATTGTTAGGCTGGGCTGGTTTTATGCAGGTTGTAGCTATGGAGGTTAGGATGGGGTGTAAGGAGTACCCGTATTATGTACCCTTAGCTTGTGTTTAGAGGTTTGCTTGTTGAGTACCGTGTGGTTTGGTACTCACCCCTTGCTTCTACAATCTTTTGTAGGTTACGAGCCTGGATCTTCGTGATACCTTCCATTCTCTTCGTTTCCAAGGCTTTCTGTGGAGATCTGAGAGGTAGCTGTTTGTCATCTCAGCGAACCTTCTTACTCATGTTTATGATTTTGTTTTTACTTGAAAGACAACATCATTTGAGACTTGCGTATTTTATTTCAATTATAGTATTTACATTAGAGGCTTGTGCACGTGACAACCAGGTTTTGGGGATTGAATTAAGTTGACTTGTTTTCGTAATAGTAATTGTTATTGAACTTTGCTTTATTTCCGCACTTTATAGAAATGATTGGATTTTAGGCTGACTTGTCTTGATGGGATACGACGAGTGCCATCACATCCATATTTGGGTTGTGACATTCAACAACTAAATTCACTAGCTAAACCGACATTATTCATTTTAACTTATTTAAAAACATAACAACTTTTTAACTTTACCTAGTTTAGTTTTGAATTAGTTCCAACAACTAAATTTTCTAACTAAACCGAAATTATTCATTTTAACTTATTTAAAGAAGATATCAACTTTTGAACTTTAACTACATTAGTTTTGACTTAATTACAACAACTAAATTCACATATAAACCGACATTATTCATTTTAGATTATTTAAACAACATAACAGCTTTTGAACTTTATCTACATTAGTTTTGACTTAATTTCAACAACTAAATTCACTAATTAAACCGAGATTATTTATTGTAACTTATTTAAACAACATAACAACTTTTACACTTTAACTAAATTAGTTTTGACTTAATTACAACAAATAAATTAACTAACTAAACCGACATTATTTATTTTAACTTATTTAAACAAAATAACAACTTTTGAACTTTAACTACATTAGTTTTGACTTAATTACAACAACTAAATTCACTAACTAAACCGACATTATTTATTTTAACTTATTTAAATAACATAACAACTTTTGAACTTTAACTAAATTAGTTTTGACTTAATTCCAACAACTAAATTCACAAACTAAATCGACATTATTAATTTTAACTTATTTGAACAACATAACAACTTTTTAACTTTATCTAGTTTAGTTTTAACTTAATTTCAACAACAAAATTCACTAATTAAACCGACATTATTTATTTTAACTTATTTAAACAACATAACAAATTTTGAACTTTAACTACACTAGTTTTAACATAATTTCAACAACTAAATTCACTAGCTAAACCGACATTATTCATTTTAACTTATTTAAACAACATAACAACTTTTGAACTTTAACTATATTAGTTTATGACTTAATTCAACAACTAAATGCACTAACTAAACCGACAATTTTTGTTTTAACTTATTTAAACAACATAACAACTTTTGAACTTTAACTACATTAGTTTTGACTTAATTTCAACAACTAAATTTACTAACTAAACCGACATTATTTATTTTAACTTAATTAAACGACATAACAACTTTTGAACTTTAACTAAATTAGTTTTAACTTAATTTCAACAACTAAATTCACTAACTAAACCGACATTATTTATTTTAAATTATTTAAATAACATAACAACTTTTGAACTTTAACTAAATTAGTTTTGACTTAATTCCAACAACTAAATTCACAAACTAAATCGACATTATTAATTTTAACTTATTTGAACAACATAACAACTTTTTAACTTTACCTAGTTTAGTTTTAACTTAATTTCAACAAAAAAATTCACTAATTAAACCCACATTATTTATTTTAACTTATTTAAACAACATAACAAATTCTGAACTTTAACTACACTAGTTATAACATAATTTCAACAACTAAATTCACTAGCTAAACCGACATTATTCATTTTAACTTATTTAAAAACATAACAACTTTTTAACTTTACCTAGTTTAGTTTTGAATTAGTTCCAACAACTAAATTTTCTAACTAAACCGACATTATTCATTTTAAGTTATTTAAAGAAGATAACAACTTTTGAACTTTAACTACATTAGTTTTAACTTAATTACAACAACTAAATTCACATATAAACCGACATTATTCATTTTAGATTATTTAAACAACAAAACAACTTTTGAACTTTATCTACATTAGTTTTGACTTAATTTCAACAACTAAATTCACTAACTAAACCGAGATTATTTATTGTAACTTATTTAAACAACATAAGAACTTTTAAACTTTAACTAAATTAGTTTTGACTTAATTACAACAAATAAATTCACTAACTAAACGGACATTATTTATTTTAACTTATTTAAACAGTATAACAACTTTTGAACTTTAACTACATTAGTTTTGACTTAATTACAACAACTAAATTCACTAACTAAACCGACATTATTTATTTTAACTTATTTAAACAAAATAAAAACTTTTGAACTTTAAATACATTAGTTTTGACTTAGTTACAACAACTAAATTCGATAACTAAACCGACATTATTTATTTTAACTTATTTAAACAATATAACAACTTTTGAACTTTAACTATATTAGTTTTGACTTAGTTACAACAACTAAATTCACTAACTAAACCGACATTATTTATTTTAACTTATTTAAACAACATAACAACTTTTGAACTTTAACTACATTAGTTTTGATATAGTTCCAACAACTAAATTCAATAACTAAACCGATATTATTCATTTTAACTTATTTATACAACATAACAACTTTTCAACTTTACCTAATTTGGTTTTGACTTAGTTCCAACGTCTAAATTCATTAACTAAACCGACATTATTTATTTAACTTATTTAAACAACATAACCACTTTTGAACTTTAACTACATTAATTTTAACTTAATTTCAACAACTAAATTCACTAACTAAACCGACATTATTTATTTTAAATTATTTAAACAATATAACAACTTTTGAACTTTAAATATATTTGTTTTTGACATAATTCAAAAACTAAATTGACTAACTAAACCGACAATATTTATTTTAAGTTATTTAAACAAAATAACAACTTTTGAACTTTAACTACATTAGTTTTGACTTAATTTCAACAACTAAATTCACTAACTAAACCGACATTATTTATTTTAATTATTTAAACAAAATAACAACTTTTGAACTTTAACTACATTAGTTTTAACTTAATTCCAACAACTTACTTCACTAACTAAACCGACATTATTCATTTTAACTTATTTAAACAACATAACAACTTTTGAACTTTATCTACATTAGTTTTGACTTAAATACAGTAACTAAATTCACTAAATAAACCGACATTATTTATTTTAACTTATTTAAACAAAATAACAACTTTTGAACTTTAACTACATTAGTTTTAACCTAATTCCAACAACTTAATTCACTAACTAAACCGACATTATTCATTTTAACTTATTTAAACAACATAACAACTTTTGAACTTTATCTACATTAGTTTTGACTAAATTTCAACAACTAAATTTACTGACTAAACCGACATTATTTATTTTAACTTATTTAAACAACATAACAACTTTTGAACTTTAACTACATTAGTTTTGACTTAATTTCAACAACTAAATTCACTAACTAAACCGACATTATTCATTTTAGCTTATTTAAACAACATAACAACATTTGAACTATAACTAAATTAGTTTTAATTTAATTCCAACAACAAAATTCACTAACTAAACCGACATTATTCATTTTAACTTATTTAAACAACATAACAACTTTTGAATTGTAACTAAATTAGTTTTAACTTACTTCTAACAATTAAATTCATGAACTAAACCGACATTATTCATTTTAACTTATTTAAACAACATGACAACTTTTGAACTTTAACTACATTAGTTTTGACTTAATTTCAACAACTAAATTCACTAACTAAATCGACATTATTCATTTTAACTTATTTAAACAACATAACAACTTTTTAACTTTACCTATATTTAGTTTTGACTTAGTTCCAACAACTAAATTCACTAACTAAACCGACATTATTTATTTTAACTTATTTAAACAACATAACAAATTTTGAATTTAACTACATTAGTTTTAACTTAATTCCAACAACTAAATTCAATAACTAAACCGACATTATTCATTTTAACTTATTTAAACAAATACCAACTTTTTAACTTTACCTAGTTTAGGTTTCACTTAGTTTCAACAACTAAATTCAATAACTAAACCGACATTATTCATTTTAACTTATTTAAACAACATAACAACTTTTGAACTTTAACTAAATTAGTTTTAACTTAATTTCAACAACTAAATTTACTAACTAAACCGACATTATTTATTTTAACTTATTTAAACAACATAACAACTTTTAAACTTTACCTAGTTTAGTTTTGACTTAGTTCCAACAACTAAATTTACTAACTAAACCGACAATATTTATTTAACTTATTAAAACAACATAACAACTTTTGAACTTTATCTACATTAGTTTTGACTTAATTCCAACAACTAAATTTACTAACTAAACCGACATTATTTATTTTAACTTATTTAAACAACATAACAACTTTTTATCTTTAACTACATTAGTTTTGACTTAATTCCAACAACTAAATTTACTAACTAAACCGTCATTATTTATTTTAACTTATTTAAACAACATAACAACTTTTTAACTTTAACTACATTAGTTTTGACTTAATTCCAACAACTAAATTCAATAACTAAACCGACATTATTCATTTTAACTTATTTATACAACATAACAACTTTTTAGCTTTACCTAATTTACTTTTGACTTAGTTCCAACAACTAAATTTACTAACTAAACCGACATTATTTATTTTAAATTATTTAAACAATATAACAACTTTTGAACTTTAACTATATTAGTTTTAACTTAATTTCAACAACTAAATTCACTAACTAAGCCGACATTATTTATTTTAACTTACTTAAACAACATAACAACTTTTGAACTTTAACTATATTAGTTTTTGACTTAATTCCAACAACTAAATTCACTAACTAAACCGACATTATTTATTTTAACTTATTTATACAACATAACAACTTTTTAACTTTAACTACATTAGTTTTGACTTAGTTCCAACAACTAAATTCAATAACTAAACCTACATTATTCATTTTAACTTATTTATAAAACATAACAACTTTTTAGCTTTACCTAATTTACTTTTGACTTAGTTCCAACAACTAAATTTACTAACTAAACCGACATTATTTATTTTAAATTATTTAAACAATATAACAACTTTTCAACTTTAACTATATTAGTTTTAACTTAATTTCAACAACTAAATTCACTAACTAAACCGACATTATTTATTTTAACTTATTTAAACAACATAACAACTTTTGAACTTTTACTATATTAGTTTTTGACTTAATTCCAACAACTAAATTCACTAACTAAACCGACATTATTTATTTTAACTTATTTAAACAACATAACAACTTTTGAACTTTAACTACATTAGTTTTGATTTAATTCCAACTGTCACGACCCGATTTACCAAGTCATGATGGCACCTACTATAACCCGCCAGCAGGTAAGCCAACCCGTAACTCGGAACAACAAGTAATGGGTCTGAGGGTAGAAATTAAACAAGAGTAGGCAAATAACAATATAAACAGGCGGACACAAACCAAAAACATATATACAAATAAAGATCCCTCCCAGAACCTGGAAGTCACTAGTACAGAGCTACTACAAAATGAGTACAAGTCCCAAAAGTGGACAACAGAGACTGGACTGTCTCGAAAGGAAGAAGACAAGTCTATATATACAGATGGAGACTGAAATAGTACAAAACGCCATGTGCTCACCCCTGTCTCCGGATAAGTCTACTCCAAGATCGATCAACGCTGGCTACTAGTGCTCGGACCTGCATCACAAAATAGATGCAGAGCGTAGCATGAGTACCAAAACAACAGGTACCCAGTAGGCATCATCGGCCGATTGAGCAAGATAAGCAAAAGTGAACTGAAATGCAAATAAAGGGTCACATCAAGTGCAAAGAGTAGTAAATGAGGGTATGTACACGAGCGTACAGGCAACAAAGACAAGCAATCTAACTACTCCGCCGGGCTTCCATAAACCCGACGGGTACGCTCGTGCACAATAAAAGAAACCACCTGCACGGACCCCCATAAACCCGGCAGATGGACCGGCAGTTGAAGTAAAATAATGGAGCTAGAAGGTCTATCACAATATTACCAATTTTCGGACTTTTGACCGAACCATTCCCAATTATATTCCAAGATCTCATTACGTCCCGGACTTTAATCGGAATCTCTCCAACCTCCAAAACCTCAACCTACAGATGAGAGTAATCAAGACTAAACTGAAGCTTTAGTGAGGAATTGCGAATACACCACGTGCAAGCTGGACCACGGACTCGAACCGGGTACTATAGCTAATGAGTCAACCTATATGGGCTGGACCACGGACTCGAACCGGGTGCTGTAGCCAAAGGTCGGGCACGGGTGGGCTGGACCACGGACTCGAACCGGGTACTGTAGCCAAAACCAGATCACAGGTAAGCTGGACCACGGACTCTAACCGGGTATTGTAGCTAAGCCTGGACATAAGTAAGCTGGACTACAGACTCTAACCGGGTACTGTAGCTAATAGAAAAGCAGGGCATTATGGATACAAGGTCATAAGCTGAGTTACCGACTATCAGACTCAAGTCTGCTATATCAGTCTACAAGGAGCTGACCGTCCGAAACGACGTCGGAAAAAGTTCTACTACCCAACGACATCCAAAATCTCGCAAGTCTATGGCAACACTAGTCTAAGCCTAGACTAAGGCCAAACATACTTCAAATCAATATTATCATATACACCACAAGATATGGATATTCAATAATATCAAGAGACATGCTGTCATAATCCAACACTTTCCCGAAATAAGGTCTAAAGCAGGAATTATAGAAATTTAGCATGCTCGACACCCGAACCCCTCCATACTCAAGCAAATCAATAAACAATTGCCTAAACATGCTCAATCTCACGAGAGAAAGCCATAGCCTACCTGAAAGCCGACCACGCGTGCTCCGACTCACGGTACCAGGATCTTTTCCCCTCCGAACGGTCTCCAAATGCTTCCCCACTAACAAAAGGTTAATCACCTCGTCATTACGAATATATTGACACTAAAATTATATTTTTCGGAGACGGACCCAAAATCGGGTCTAAAACGGGATTGTGGGGCCCACAATTAGAATCTCAAAATCGAATTCGTGGAAACGTCCCAAATACCTTACTAAACTAATACCCCAAAATTTTAGCACAAACAGATGCCTACAACACCGCAAATCAGCCACAACAATTAAAATGGACAGCCCCTTGATCATCATTTTTGGAAAAACGAGACCCTTTCAACCCAAACAGATTATACCACGACGATCCTTGCGAAAAACTCTACAAGTTAGCCACAAGAATGACTCAAAACGGACCTAAGATGATCAAGATCTCACAATTCAAAATTCGACAACAATTCAATCCGGAAAATCACCCTGGCAGTGGCTAAAATTGATTCCTTACCTCAAACGAAGCCTCCCCTCGCGTTTCTGAGATCACCGCTAGATTCCCCTCAAATTCTCTTGAAGTTTGCCTTTTGAATCACTTAATTTGGACTCAAAATGAAGGAGCAATCTTAAGTTGAAGTTGAGGAAAAAAAATGGACGAATTTCGTCCTAAATTCTGGAAATTTCCATATTTCCACTCCGCTGCCACGTGGCGTCACGTGGCTCTGCCACGTCACGCCGCGTCAAAATTCTACAACCCTTCAAACTTAAATTTCGATGTTTCGGACTCGTTCGGAGTCGGAAAAATACAAACCTTATATGGAATCTGATTGGAAATGATATTTCGGACTCAACGGTGAAGGCGGAATTTCCATTTGGAACTCGCTTCGATGAAAAGTGGGTCCCACACCCAGTATCATTTTGAACCAGATTCCACAATTGCCATCTAAAGCCTCGGGAAGTGAACAAAGGGTCGTTCTAGACCAAAATCGATCTTCCGAAGCTAACCTAGCTGTTAGAATTTTCATCTGAGCACGTCTTCCAAAAAGGTTGACCAAAGTCAACTTTTCAAGTTATAAAAATCTCCAAAACAGGGAAACGGGCCTAAAACCCAAACGAACGACCAGGCGACCGAACAGTCAGTGCCAGCAAGTCATAAATGACTTGGGGTCGCTACAGGAATGCTCTATACGAGGGAAAGAATTCTTTAATTTAAAAATGACCTAGAGGGTCATTACAATATCCACACTAAAAGAACTTTCGTCCGCGAAAGTAAGAGTTAAGAAGTACCTGAATGCTCAAATAAGCCGGGGAACTGTGCCCGCATCTCAGCTCGATCTCCCAGGTACCTCCTCAACTGGACGATGTCTCTAACGGACCTTAACAACAGGAATGGCTCTCGAGCGCAATCTCCTCACATCTCTGGCTAAAATGGCAACTGGCTCCTCTACAAATGTCAAACGATCATCCAACTCGACTGCATCATACTGGAGCACATGAGACTCATCAGGAACATACCGCCGCAACATCGAGACATGAAAAACCGGGTGGATGGCTGAAAATGCTGGAGGTAGGGCCAACTCATAAGCAACCTCCCCAACTGTCCGGAGTATCTCAAATGGCCCAATGTACCTGGGGCTAAGCTTGCCCCGCCTCCCAAACCTCATCACGCCCTTCATGGGCGACACACGGAGGAATACCCGATCACCAACAGAGAATCTCAAAGGCCGGCGCCTCCGATCCGCATAACTCTGGTGCCTACTCTGAGCCGTCCTGAGCCTATCCTGAATCACCCTCACCTGATCCAGGGCCTCCTGAAGCAAATCTGTACCACGCGGCCTAGGCTCTGTAGACTCAAACCAACCAACTGGAGAGCGACAACGCCTACCATATAATGCCTCGAATGGGGCCATCTGAATACTAGAGTGGTAGCTGTTGTTATACGCAAACTCTGCCAAAGGCAAATACTGGTCCCACTGACCCCCAAAATCCATAACACACGCCCGCAACATGTCCTCAAGAACCTGAATCGTGCGCTCCGACTGACCATCAGTCTGCGGGTGGAAAGCTGTGCTAAGGTCAACACGGGTACCCAACTCATCCTGGAAGGTCCTCCAGAAGCTAGATGTGAACTGTGGGCCCCGATCTGAGATGATGGAAACAGGCACACCATGAAGACGAACCACCTCTCGAATGTAGATACGGGCTAACCTCTCAGCACTGTAGGAAGTATGGACATGAATGAAGTGTGCTGACTTGGTCAATCGATCCACGATGACCCAAATACTATCAAGACCACGGGAAGTGCGAGGTAATCCTACAACGAAGTCCATAGTGATACGCTCCCACTTCCACTCCGGAATGGGTAATCTCTGAAACCACCAGCTCAATGCTCGCTTACCTGAAACAACAAAAAAAAATCCTCATCCACCACCAGTAATGCTGCCTCAGATCACGATACATCTTCGCTGTGCCCGGATGGATAGAGTATCTAGACTCATGGCCCTCAGAAAGTATCAACTGTATCAAATCCCCAACTCTCGGAACACAGATGCGGCCGGCGAATCTCAACACTCCATCAGGATCTAAGGTAGCCTGACCACCATCACCGCTAACACTCGATCTCTAAGGGCCACCAAAGTATCATCCTCAAACTGGCAACCACGGATCCTATCAAGCAAAGAAGACTGAACTCCCATAAAGGCCAAGACGCGTCTAGAATCTGAGATATCCAACCGAACCATGCTATTAGCTAAGGACTGAATGTCCAAAGCTAAGGGTCGCTCCTCAACAGATAAGAAGGCTAGACTACCCATACTCACTGCCTTCCGGCTCAAGGCGTCCGCTACCACATTCGCTTGCCCGGATGATAGAGAATAGAGAGGTCGTAGTCCTTCAGGAGCTCAATCCAACGACGCTGCCTCGAATTAAGGTCCCTCTGGCTCATGATGTACTGAAGACTCCTGTGATCAGTATAGATCTCGCATCGAACTCCATACAGGTAATGCCTCCAAATCTTAAGCGCAAAAACCAACGCCGCCAACTCTAAGTCATGAGTGGGGTAGTTGCGCTCGTGCGACTTAAGCTGCCTCGACGCATAAGCAATAACGCGGCCCTGCTGCATCAGTACACAACCCAAACCAATGCCGGATGCGTCACAATAAACCGTGAAGCCCTCGCCCTCAACTGGAAGAGTCAATATAGGAGCGGTGGTCAATAACTCCTTGAGCCTCAAAAAGCTCGCCTCACACTCCTCTGACCAAACAAAGGGAACATCCTGGCGAGTCAACCGAGTCAAAGGCGCTGCTATAGTAGAAAATCCTCAACAAAACGCCTATAGTAGCCTGCCAATCCGACGAAGCTACGAATCTCAGTCACAGAGGTGGGCCTGTGCCAATCACGAATAGCCTCAATCTTCGTCGGATCAACCCTAATACCCTCCTTGGACACCACGTGCCCCAAGAAGGCTACAGACTCAAGCCAAAACTCGCACTTTGAGAACTTGGCATAAAGCCGCTGATCTCTCAAAGTCTGGAGCACTATCCTCAAATGTTGCTCATGCTCACTCCGGCTCCGCGAGTATACCAGTATGTCATCAATGAAGACAATGACAAATAAATCAAGGTATGGCCTGAACACACGTGTCATCAAGTCCATGAAGGCGGCAGGGGCATTAGTCAACCCAAACGACATCACCAAGAACTCATAATGGCCATAACGAGTCCTAAATGCGGTCTTAGGGACGTCCGCTGCCCTAATCCTCAACTGGTGGTAGCCGGATCTTAAATCAATCTTAGAAAATACCACGGCACCCTGAAGCTGATCAAACAAATCATCAATCCTAGGCATGGGGTAACGGTTCTTCACCGTCACCTTGTTCAGCTGCCTGTAGTCAATACACAATCGCATAGTACCGTCCTTCTTCTTCACGAAGAGGACTGGGGCACCCCAAGGTGATACACTAGGTCTGATAAATCCTTTACCCAAGAGATCCTGAAGCTGAACACTGAGCTCCTTGAGCTCTGCAGGAGCCATCCGATATGGCAGAATAGAAATAGGCGAGTACCTGGCTCAAGCTCAATCGGAAAATCAACATCACGCTCTGGGGGTAGGCCAGGTAGATCAGTAGGAAACACATCTATGAAGTCACGAACAACAGGAACTGACTCAACCGGAGGAACCTCCCTACTCACATCACGTACATAGGCCAAATATGATAAGCATCCGCTAGCCACTAGCCTCCTAGCACGAATAAAAGAGATAACCCCAACTGGTGTGCTACCACGAGATCCCTGCCACACCACCGGAGGAATACCGGGAATGGCTAAGGTAACAGTCTTAGAAAAGCAATCTAAAACAGCGCGATAAGGGGATAACCAATCCATGCCCAGAATCACATCAAAATCAACCATGTCAAGCAATATAAGGTCAGCCCGGGTGTCACGCCCCTGGATAGTAACTAAGCAAGATCGAAATACCTGATCCACTACTAAAGACTCACCCACGGGGGTCGACACACGCAACGGCGCTACCAGAGGCTCAGACATCATACTCAATCGAGAGGCATAGTAAACAGAAACATACGAAAAAGTAGAGCCTGGATCAAATAAAGCCAAGGCGGGCTGCTGGCATAATAACACTGTACCTGTGATCACATCGTCCGAGGTCTCAGCATCTGCTCTAGCTGGAGCTGCATAAAAGTGGGCCTGGACTCCCCTACCCTGTGCATCGGCTCTGCCCCCTAATCTGCCTCCTCGGGGACCACCCCGTATACCCTGGTGACCACCCCTACGGTCCTGTCCCTGGCCTCTGCCTCTAGCTGGAGGTGCTGGCGTATGCCTAACTGCCTGTGGAGCGGGTAAGGCTAACCTGCGATGGGGACACTCGCGGGCCCAATGATCTAACTCCCCACACTCATAACACCCCTGGGACTGTCGACTGAGAGCTGGAGGTCGGCTACCCCGGCCAGAAGAACCCATCTGTGAACTATCTCGGTCCCGACTAGGACCGGCACTAAAACCAATATGGCGGTGCTGATCACCCTCCGATGCCTGGAGAGAAGCCTGGAAGGGGCTACTAGACTGACCCGACTGAAACCTCTGCTGAGATCTATCATAAGACTCTCGGGGTCTGAAACGGCGCCTATCATGGCTATCCTCCTGTCTAGCTCTCTTGCCGCTGCCCCCTTGGGCCTCGCGACGGAGCTGCTCGATAGTGCGGGCATGGTCCACTACATCCAGAAATGAGCGGCCCGCTGAGACTAAAGACTGAGTCTCAATCCGCAACTGTAGTCTCAAGCCCCGAACAAAACAACGAACCCTCTCCTCCTCAGTAGGTAATATCATGGCGGCATGCCTGGAGAGCTCGTGGAATCGGGCCTCATACTCTGATACTGTCATGGAGCCCTGCTCTAACCGAGCAAACTGATCTCTGAGCTGATCTCTGATGCTCCTGGGAATAAATCGGCCAAGAAGGCCTCTGAAAACTCAGTCCATGTGACCGGTGGAGACCCAGCTGGCCTGGTCTCTAAGTATGTACGCCACCACTGCCTGGCGGGACCGTCTAACTGGTAAGCGGTGAAGTCTGCTCCTCTCGACTCCACCAAACCCAAAGTCTGTAGCCGCTCGCGGCAAGTAACTAGAAACTCGTGGGCATCCTCCCCCACTGCCCCAGAAAACCTCGGCGGTGATAGTCTAAGGAACACCCCGAGCATCTTCTGCTCCCGTAGTGGCATGACGCCCTCCAAATCGTCAGGCTGAACAACCGGTGCCGCTAGCTGCTGAACAACCGGTACCACTGGTGTAGGCTGACCCTGCGGTACTGGAACGGCTGGAGCTGGGGCCTGCTGCATACCCCCAATGGCAGCTAGTATCTGTACGAGCATCGCCTGTATATCTGGAGCTGCCACAGGCCCGGGCGGTGGCTGGGCTAGTCCCGGGCCCATCGGCTGCTGCTGTGCTGGAACTGCTGGTGGCTCTATCACCGGCTCCGGAGTTTGCTCTCGGTCCTGGGCTGGTGCTGTAGCTCTGGCACGACCTCGAGGTCGGCCTCTACCCCTAGCTGGGGCCCTACCACGCGTGCGAGCCATCCCTATAAAAGAGTGGTACAAGTAAAATTTCAGAAACCGATAAGACATACAATGCACGACAGTGATACAAAAGCAACACGTTCCTAAAGACATCCTGTAGCCTCCCGAAGATAAGTAACGGACGTCTCCGTACCGATCTGCAGGACTCTACTAGACGTTAGCTCTGTACAAGTGAGACCGACGAACCTGGGGCTCTGATACCAATTTGTCACGACCCGATTTACCAAGTCATGATGGCACCTACTATAACCCGCCAGCAGGTAAGCCAACCCGTAACCCGGAACAACAAGTAATGGGTCTGAGGGTAGAAATTAAACAAGAGTAGGCAAATAACAATATAAACAGGCGGACACAAACCAAAAACATATATACAAATAAAGATCCCTCCCAGAACCTGGAAGTCACTAGTACAGAGCTACTACAAAATGAGTACAAGTCCCAAAAGTGGACAACAGAGACTGGACTGTCTCGAAAGGAAGAAGACAAGTCTATATATACAGATGGAGACTGAAATAGTACAAAACGCCGTGTGCTCACCCCCGTCTCCGGATAAGTCTACTCCAAGCTCGATCAACGCTGGCTACTAGTGCTCGGACCTGCATCACAAAATAGATGCAGAGCGTAGCATGAGTACCAAAACAACAGGTACCCAGTAGGCATCATCGGCCGACTGAGCAAGATAAGCAAAAGTGAACTGAAATGCAAATAAAGGGTCACATCAAGTGCAAAGAGTAGTAAATGGGGGGTATGTACACGAGCGTACAGGCAACAAAGACAAGCAATCTAACTACTCCGCCGGGCTCCCATAAACCCGACGGGTACGCTCGTGCACAATAAAAGAAACCACCTGCACGGACCCCCATAAGCCCGGCAGATGGACCGGCAGTTGAAGTAAAATAATGGAGCTAGAAGGTCTATCACAATATTACCAATTTCCGGACTTTTAACCGAACCATTCCCAATTATATTCCAAGATCTCATTACGTCCCGGACTTTAATCGGAATCTCTCCAACCTCCAAAACCTCAACCTACAGATGAGAGTAATCAAGACTAAACTGAAGCTTTAGTGAGGAATTGGGAATACACCACGTGCAAGCTGGACCACGGACTCGAACCGGGTACTATAGCTAATGAGTCAACCTATATGGGCTGGACCACGGACTCGAACCGGGTGCTGTAGCCAAAGGTCGGGCACGGGTGGGCTGGACCACGGACTCGAACCGGGTACTGTAGCCAAAACCAGATCACAGGTAAGCTGGACCACGGACTCTAACCGGGTACTGTAGCTAAGCCTGGACATAAGTAAGCTGGACCACGGACTCTAACCGGGTACTGTAGCTAATAGAAAAGCAGGGCATTATGGATACAAGGTCATAAGCTGAGTTACCGACTATCAGACTCAAGTCTGCTATATCAGTCTACAAGGAGCTGACCGTCCGAAACGACGTCGGAAAAAGTTCTACTACCCAACGACATCCGAAATCTCGCAAGTCTATGGCAACACTAGTCTAAGCCTAGACTAAGGCCAAACATACTTCAAATCAATATTATCATATACACCACAAGATATGGATATTCAATAATATCAAGAGACATGCTGTCATAATCCAACACTTTCCCGAAATAAGGTCTAAGGCAGGAATTATAGAAATTTAGCATGCTCGACACCCGAACCCCTCCATACTCAAGCAAATCAATAAACAAATGCCTAAACATGCTCAATCTCACGAGAGAAACCATAGCCTACCTGAAAGCCGACCACGCGTGCTCCAACTCACGGTACCGGATCTTTTCCCCTCCGAACGGTCTCCAAATGCTTCCCCACTAACAAAAGGTTAATCACCTCGTCATTACGAATATATTGACACTAAAATTATATTTTTCGGAGACGGACCCAAAATCGGGTCTAAAACGGGATTGTGGGGCCCACAATTAGAATCTCAAAATCGAATCCGTGGAAACGTCCCAAATACCTTACTAAACTAATACCCCAAAATTTTAGCACAAACAGATGCCTAAAACACCGCAAATCAGCCACAACAATTAAAATGGACAGCCCCTTGATCATCAATTTTTGGAAAAACGAGACCCTTTCAACCCAAACAGATTATACCACGACGATCCTTGCGAAAAACTCTACAAGTTAGCCCAAGAATGACTCAAAACGGACTTAAGATGATCAAGATCTCACATTTCAAAATTCGACAACAATTCAATCCGGAAATCACCCTGGCAGTGGCTAAAATTGATTCCTTACCTCAAACGAAGCCTCCCCTCGCGTTTCTGAGATCACCGCTAGATTCCCCTCGAAATTCTCTTGAAGTTTGCCTTTTGAATCACTTAATTTGGACTCAAAATGAAGGAGAATCTTAAGTTGAAGTTGAGGAAAAAAAATGGACGAATTTCGTCCTAAATTCTGGAAATTTCCATATTTCCACTCCGCTGCCACGTCACTGCCGCGTCAAAATTCTACAACCCTTCAAACTTAAATTTCGATGTTTCGGACTCGTTCGGAGTCGGAAAAATACAAACCTTATATGGAATCTGATTGGAAATGATATTTCGGACTCAACGGTGAAGGCGGAATTTCCATTTGGAGCTCGCTTCGATGAAAAGTGGGTCCCACACCCAGTATCATTTTGAACCAGATTCCACAATTGCCATCTAAAGCCTCGGGAAGTGAACAAAGGGTCGTTCTAGACCAAAATCGATCTTCCGAAGCTAACCTAGCTGTCAGAATTTTCATCTGAGCACGTCTTCCAAAAAGGTTGACCAAAGTCAACTTTTCAAGTTATAAAAATCTCCAAAACAGGAAACGGGCCTAAAACCAAACGAACGACCAGGCGACCGAACAGTCAGTGCCAGCAAGTCATAAATGACTTGGGGTCGCTATAGGAATGCTCTATACGAGGGAAATAATTCTTTAATTTAAGCCCGGCAGATGCACCGGCAGTTGAAGTAAAATAATGGAGCTAGATGGTCTATCACAATATTACCAATTTCCGGACTTTTAACTGAACCATTGCCAATCATATTCCAGGATCTCATTACGTCCCGGACATTAATCGGAATCTCTCCAACCTCCAAAACCTCAACCTACACATGAGAATAATCAAGACTAAACTGAAGTTTTAGTGAGGAATTGCAAATACACCACGTGCAAGCTGGACCACGGACTTGAACCGGGTACTATAGCTAATGAGTCAACCTATATGGGCTGGACCACGGACTCGAACCGAGTGCTGTAGCCAAAGGTCAGGCACGGGTGGGCTGGACCACGGACTCTAACCGGGTACTGTAGCCAAAACCAAATCACAGGTAAGCTGGACCACGGACTCTAACCGGGTACTGTAGCTAAGCCTGGACATAAGTAAGCTGGACCACGGACTCTAACCGAGTACTGTAGCTAATAGAAAAGCAGGGCATTATGGATACAAGGTCATAAACTGAGTTACCGACTATCAGACTCAAGTCTGCTATATCAGTCTACAAGGAGCTGACCGTCCGAAACGACGTCGAAAAAAGTTCTACTGCCCAACGACATCCGAAACCTCGCAAGTCTATGGCAACACTAGTCTATGCCTAGACTAAGGCCAAACATACTTCAAATCAATATTATCATATACACCACAATGTATGGATGTTCAATAATATCAAGAGACATGCTGTCATAATCCAACACTTTCCCGAAATAAAATCTAAGGCAGGGATTATAGAAATTTAGCATGCTCGACACCCGAACCCCTCCATACTCAAGCAAATCAATAAAAAAATGCCTAAACATGCTCAATCTCACGAGGGAAAGCCATAGCCTACCTGAAAGCCGACCACGCGTGCTCCAACTCACGGTACCGGAACTTTTCCCCTCCGAACGGTCTCCAAATGCTCCCACTAACAAAAGGTTAATCACCTCGTCATTACGAATATATTGACAATAAAATTATATTTTTCGGAGACGGACCCAAAATCGGGTCTAAAACGGGATTGTGGGACCCACAATTGGAATCCCGAAAATGAATCCGTGAAAACGTCCCAAATACCTTACTAAACTAATACCCCAAAATTTAGCACAAACAGATGCCTAAAACATAGCAAATCAGCCACAACAATTAACACTAGCAGCCCATTGATCACCCATTTCTGGAAAAACGAGACCCTTCCAACCCAAACAGATTATACCACGACGATCCTTGCAAAAAACTCTACAAGTTAGCCTCAAGAATGACTCAAAACGGACCTAAGATGATCAAGATCTCACATTTCAAAATTCAACAACAATTCATTCCCGAAAATCACCCTAGCAGTAGCTAAATTCGATTTCTTACCTCAAAAGAAGCCTCCCCTCGCGTTCCTGAGATCGCCTCTAGATTCCCCACAAAATTCTCTTGAAGTTAGCCATTTGAATCACTTAATTCGGGTTTAAAATGGAGGAGAAATCTTATGTTGAAGATGTGAAAGAAATAATGGACGAAATTCGTCCTAAATCTGGAAATTTCCAGATTTCCATCCGCTGCCACGTGGCGTCGTGTGGCTCTGCCACGTCACCGCCGCGTTAGAATTCTACAACCCTTCAAACTTAAATTTCGATGTTCTGGACTCGTTCGGAGTCGGAAAAATACAAACCATATATGGAATCTGATTTAAAATGATATTTCGGACTCAACGGTGAGGGCGAAATTTCCATTTGGAGATCGCTTCGATGAAAAGTGGGTCCCACACCCAGTATCATTTTGCCAGATTCCACAACTGCCATCTAAAGTTTCGGGAAGTGAACAAAGGGTCGTTCTAGACCATAATCGATATTCCGAAGCTAACCTAGCTGTCAGAATTTTCATCTGAGCACGTCTTCCAAAAGGTTGACCAAAGTCAACTTTTCAAAGTTATAAAAATCTCCAAAACAGGGAAACGGGCCTAAAACCCAAACGAACGACCACGGCGACCGAACAGTCAGTGCCAGCAAGTCATAAATGACTTGGGGTCGCTACAGGAATGCTCTATACGAGGGAAAGAATTCTTTAATTTA
>NW_026020412.1:0-8981 GCF_900185275.1 Solanum verrucosum
GACTGAATATGTGGTGTCTCAATGCTAGAGTCATTAACTCGCCTTAAAGTATGAAATAAAATGACCCTTAGGCACTACTGAACTACTCATCCACTCAATAATTGGCTTATTAGGAAACTGGAACTTAACCACTCGAGTTCTACAATCAACTGAGGCATAACACGCATGAAGTCAGTCCATAACTAGAATGACATCAAAGTCCACCATATCTAGCTCAACTAAATTAGCCATGGTGTCCTTGTGATTGATAGAAATGACACAATCACGATAAACTCTCTCAGCTAGAGTAGACTCATCAATAGGTGTAGAAACACTGAAGGGCTCAAGAAGTTTCTTAAGAAGAATATCGAAATTCATAGAAATATATGGAGTCACAAAAGATAGACTCTCACCTTGATCAATTAATGCATATACATCAAAAGAAAGGAATTTTATCATGAGTAAAGACATAAAGTAACCATTAAAGTTGTCCCGAATTTTCAAACAGACACTTTAACTTTGCGGGTGTCCTATTACCCCATTGAACAACTTCAAAATAGTATGTATACCCCATTTTTCACCCAATACCACTTGTACAAAAATATTTGTAAGTCACGCACTAATAGTCACTTGATACGTGTTAAAAGTAATTTTTAATTATTTTTATTTGATTTCTTTGCTTTTTTTTCTTTTTCTCTTTCTTCTTCGCCTCAACTTGTGTTCTTCAAGTACCCATTCCTTCATCATCGCTGCAAGCCTGCAACAATCATCAATCCCGCTGTGGCGCGACTAATTTTGCAGTAGCACTATCAATTATTTGTTAAACTACCACCAATTAATTTATTTATGAAAATAAACACCGTCAAATAATCAAAATTCAAATACTCAAAAATATCACCAAGTCAAAATCTAAAATTTAAATCACCACCTTCTCCAACTACTTACTCCCAAATCAAGTTTTCCATAGTTTCATTGCTCCAAAATCCCAATCTTGATTTGTAGGAGGAAAAAAAATACTAAACTAATTTGTTATTTTTTAAAAAAAGAATGAACACAAAAACATTAGTTTTTTTTTTACAAAAACAATGACCATAAAACGAAAAAGAAAAAAGGGAAAAACAATGAAGGAAGACATGGATGCCCCAAGAAATATGTATAAGCTAATGATGGTAGGGAAGATGAGAAAAAATAAAAAACTATTCCTAATAAAGGTAAAAAAAATTAATACATGAATTTTTATGGGTTTTTTTCAAAATAAGTCAAATTGGTCTTGTTTCCAGTTGAAATAAAGTGGACCTTTGGTCCTGTTTTAACTAAAATAAAATAAAAAATGATTAGGTAAATAATTAATAAAGAAAGTAATTGAAATGTGGCACTTTTCAATTGGTTTTTGATAGCAAAAAGGACATTCACGCGCATCATGTGCGTGGTCACAAACATAGTGAGAAAATGAGTCAAAATGGTCTTTTTACAAAGATATTCAATACTTTTGTGGGGTAATAGGACGCCATCTATATTAAGGTGTCTTTATGAAAATTTGAAACAACTTCAGTTGTGCTTTTATGTCTTTACTACTTTTATCATACCAGTGACAACATAAGGTGAATTCTCTTGCTCTTGGCAACTAGTGATAGCATATAGATGGTTTGCTCCTCCGCCTATTCATGAAGTAGCTCCTCTAGGTGCATCTCTGTCTGGTGGAGCCGTTGAAGAAGATTGTGCTCCATTGCCCCCATTACCACTCCCTGCCTATTCTTAGGGCACTGTCTCATGAAGTAACTTATTTTACCACTCTTGAAGCAACCAGTGTAGCCATCACGACATGCTCTTGGGTGATTCTTACCACACTTAGCACATGCAGGAGTCCAATTACCTCCTTGTGCCACACTACCTTGATATTGTGCATGTCTAGCTCTGAAGTTATGAGAATTCTGATTCTTTAACTCACCTATGTTCCTTGGTGCAGGTGCACTAGAAGATGATGGAGCAGGTCCAATTGCCCTTTTCTGAAAAGATAACCGGTTTGTATTTCCAATTTTCTGTTGTCCGGACTTATTACCCATAGTCTTAGCTTTCTTGTTCCGGAACTCTTCTCTATCTCTCAACTTGTCCTTCTCAACCTGCTACACATGGATCATAAGTTTTGCTATGTCCATGTACCCTATCAACATAGCAGTCTTACCTTTTTTTCTTGGCAGATGAGACAACCCAAACACAAACAAGCTCATACTGCTCCTCATATCAGCAACCATCTTGGGAGCATGATGGGACAGTTGAGTGAACTTGAGGCTTTAGTCGTGGACACTCATGGATTCTTGCTTAAGAGTGAGGAATTCTCTTACCTTTGACTCTCTCAGCTCACAGGGAAAGAAACTCCCCATGAAGGCACTCTCAAACATAGCCCAACTCACAATTGGTGCCTCTTCACCTCTACTCTTCTTCCATTGATCGTGACAGATCCTTGCAACACCTTTGAGTTGGTATGCAGCCAACTCCACTTGATCAACATCAGCAACATGTATCACTTCAAATACTTTCTGCAAATCTTCCACAAAGTTCTCCGGATCCTCAGTGACATTTGAACCGATGAAGTCTGGACGATTCATCCTTAAGAACTCACGAATGTTTGATGCATTAGCCACATCCTATCGATTCCCTATTTGTTGCCCATCTTGGTTGGTCACTACTTGACTCAACATCCGGATAGCATCCCGAAACTCAACATTAATGACCTCTCATTAGGGTTGCACTTCTGGTGCATTGGGTACCCTTGATCTGGGGATTAATATTCCTCCTAGTAGGACGACCTCGAACAGACCTTCGTGGAGGCATGATCTGAAAAGTTATGCTCAAGCATGAATTATAAAGAAACTTTTATAGAGTTAAACTCTATCGTACAAAAAGAGTATCAAAGAAAGGAATTGTTTCCTAATTGTCGCAGCCTCCTAATTATAGATGTGGCGCGCTTCACACCAATAACTAGGACTCTACAGACACGTCTTCATAGACACCCTAGGACTCTTTAACTATATGCTCTGATAACAAGTTTGTCACGCCCCAAGCCTACACCCTTGACGCGATTGGCACTCCAGAACTATTTCTGGCCCCAAGCGAACCCTTGGCCTGGCTCAACTCTTAGAGGAAGACTTACTTAGCGATAAATAAACCTCAAATGTAAAGGTTTAACTCAATGTCTCAAAATAATTAACTTAAAACATTTAAAAATATTCAACTGGCCATAAGAGGCAACTCAAGTCTTAAACATTAACAATAGAAATGAAAAGACTCCTCAATTATGTCACACCCTAAGGGTATCCCCTTGGCGTAAACACAAGACCTAGAATCATGAGTGACCCGAAGCTAACCCTGAGCTGACATATCATAGTATACTAGGATAAAATGACATGAGAAATACTATGCAGAATCTAAAGACCATAATATAATTGAAGTGGGGAATACCCAATACTGTCTGAATAACATAATGAATAAAAGTTTACAATACTAGATTATAAATCTCAAAATTCTAGAACTGATTGTAACTATGTCTGAAATAATCCTCTAACTAACTAGAGATGTTGGGACATGCCCCAGCTAACTCTAGAAGAATTGAAACTGAAAGACTGAAAGTAAAGGAAAACATGTCTATCTTCCTCGAAGAATGAGGACTTACCACTAGTACTACTGAACTGGAGATCGGGAACTGATCTATGTGTGATCAGAATGCTGAGGACCTAACTCTACATCACAAGAAGATGTAGCGTATAGTATGTGTCAGTACTTGAAAGGTACTGAGCATTCATGATAGCATAAAACTGAACAACATCTACATAACTGAAATAAAGCATAGTGATCAATGATATAAGATGAACATGAAGAATATACTAAACATGTTGAATATGAACTAAACTGAATGCAATGACCAAGTTCATAACATACTGAAACAAAATACTGAACTGTAACTGATAACCCAGTCCATAGACTAGAATCTGATTGTGGGAGCTATTAATAATCAAAATAAAACAACGTGAGCTAAGCGTGGAATCTGATGTATACGCCCCATCGAGAGAACCCAATATAGCTTGTTAGGGCTATAAAGGCATGACTGTACTGATCACTAAATATGATGCCCACAGATGGGACTTAACCTACGGAGACCCGTAGTTCTGGGACTACGAGGGTTACTGACCCTAGTCTAAATTGGTAATAAGCCTACTCCCAATAGAATGTATAATATACAACATAACTGAAATAAACTAGATAGCTCAAGATTGTGACATGCTAACTGAAAATGCAACATTAAGTACTGATAATGAAACATTTGAAAACGGATTCATGTATATATGTATAAACTGACCTAGCAAGTGTAATTCATGAACTAAATGAATCTACACAACTAGGGTTCTGAATTTCATGCAAGAATTAAGCAACATAGTTACGAAAATGTAATATTCTGATTAGGATTAATCTAATAGTTAAATCATAGCAATAATATGAAGTTCTATAAACCCTAAGTCTAAACATAATGAAGGGAATCAAGAATCTGACAGAATTCTAGGGACCTAATGGGTGAAAGGAACTCACTAGTGAAATCCCACATACCTGGTGACCAATTCCACAGAGAAATCTTTCGATTTCGGGGTTGGAACTGAGGGAAACTTGTTGCGTTCTTGGGGAGGGATTGGTCAACTCTTTCTCCTCTTTTGCTCTAAGATTTCTAATTTTTTGGTGAATGAATCGCTTAGGGTAACATTTGATGAAATTACTAGACTAAGACTGACCAAAACGACGTAGATTAGGGGTTAAACGACATAGTTTAGGTGTCCAACGCATAGGGAAAACACCAAAATGACCCTAACTTAAAATCTGACGAGGCCACCGATGGCCCCTGACCGACGGACCGTAGACTGATCGACAGGTCGTCCTAGCAGGTCATCGTTTGGCTTCAGAGAGAGGCTGCTGAGGGCATGATCCACAGACCTAGACCACGGCATGTAGTCTAGCCTACGATCCGTGGGATTGGCCATGGGTCGTGGCTTCTCTGAGACTTTTTGGGCAGGCTGCAGGTAGGCAACGATAGACCCCACCTGCGGTCCATGGGTTAACCTATGGTCTGTTGGTTGTCCTCGTTGGTGCACCTGCAACTTCTTATTTTCTGCAATCTGGTATTTCTAGAAGACGGGGTGTTACATTATCTCCCCCTGGGGAATATCCGTCCCTAAATGAAGACTAAAGTAGCTGAGTATGGAGGGAAAGAGCTGCAAACCCTATCACTAAGTACTGGGAACTGGAATCTGACTGAACTAAGTTCCAAGATCATGCAAATACGCTGAACTAACTCATAAACCACTTTACCAACCCTTTTTACGATCTTGTATGGGCTAACATTTCTCGAACTGAGCTTCCCTTTCTTGCCAAATCTCATTACCCCTTTCATAGGTGACACTTTCAGGTAAAAATCATCAATTTGGAACTCCAAGTCCCTTCTCCTTACATTTGCATAAGACTTCTGGTGACCCTGGGATGTCTTAAGTCTATCTCTAATGAGTTGAACTTTTTCCGTAGCATCATTAATCGAATTTGGCCCTATCAAAGTTGTTTCACCTACTTCGAACCAACCAACTATAGATCTACATCTATGCCCATACAATGCCTCATAAGGGGCCATTTGGATGCTGGAATGGTAGCTATTATTGTAGGAAAACTCTATAAGAGGAAGGTGATCATCCCAACTACCCTTGAAGTCGATCACACAAGTTCTCAACATATCCTCCAAGGTCTGAATGGTACACTCTGCATGACCATCCGTTTGTGGATGAAATGTTGTGCTGAGGTTAACCTGAGTACCAAGACCTTTCTGAAATGACTTCGAGAAATGAGATGTAAATTGAGGACCTCTATATAAGATGACAGACAAAGGAACCCCATGCAAACTGACTATCTCATTAACGTAAAGCTTTTCATAGTCCTCCGCCAAATTAGTAGTCTTAATAGAAACAGTGAGCGGACTTACTAACTCGGTCTACTAACACCCAAATGAAGTCATGTTGTCTGCGAGTACGAGGTAAACCTGTAATGAAATCCATGTTTATTACTTCCCACTTCCATGTAGGAATGTTAATTTCATGAGTCATACCCTCTAGTTTCTGATGTTCTATCTTCACCTGCTGACAATTAGGGCACTTAGCCACAAAATCTGTTATATCCCTTTTCATGGCATTCCACCAAAAGGCTTCCCGCAGATCACGGTACATCTTAGTGGCGCCTGGATGAATAGAATACCTAGAGTTATGGGATTCTGTAAGGATCTGTTGTCTCAACTCACCCACCTTAGGAACACATAAATGACCCTGGTGGCGAAGCACACCATCTCCCCCTTGGGAGAAAGCCTCAACTTTCTGCTGATGAACTGCACCCTTCAATTGAAGCAATATTGGATCATTGCCTTGTTTTTCCTTAACCTCCGCTACCAATGAAGATTCTGACCCATTCTGAACTGTTACACCACCATCCAATATGCTCATAAAGAAAACTCCTAAGCAAGCAAGCCGGTTAACATCCTTCACTAATTCCTTCCTTTCTTCCTCAACATGTGCTACGCTACCCATAGATAGTCTGCTAAGAGCATCAACTACTACATTGGCCTTACCAGGATGGTAAAACACATTCATATTATAGTCTTTAAGGAACTCAAGCCATCTCCTCTGGGGAAGATTCAACTCTTTCTTGGTGAACACATACTGAAGGCTCTTATGGTCTGTGAAGAAATCTACGTGCACACCATACAAGTAATATCTCCAAATCTTTAGGGTAAATACTACGGCTGCAAACTTGAGGTCATGAGTCGGATAGTTCTTCTCATGCACCTTAAGTTGTCTAGAAGCATAAGCTATAACCTTACCTTGCTGCATCAACACACAATGTAGGCCGACTCTAGATGCATCACAATGGATCACATAACCGTTCAAACCCTCTGGTAGAGTCAAAACAGGAGTTGTAGTCAACTTAGTTTTCAGTTCTGAGAAGCTCTTCTCACAATCATCTGACCACTGGAACTTAACTTTTTTTTGAGTCAACTTAGTCAATGGAGAAGATATGGATGAAAATCCCTCCACGAACCTTCTGTAATAACCGGCTAACCCCATGAAACTTCTGATATCTATAGGAGAGGTAGGTCTGGGCCATTGCTTCACTGCCTCTATTTTCTGAGAATCCACTCGAATCCCTTCGCTATATACTATATGACTAAGAAAAGCAACTGATAGTAATTAAAACTCGCATTTGCTGAACTTAGTGAATAATTAGAGATCTTTGAGAGTTTGCATGACAACACTCAAATGAGTCGCATGTTCTTCCTCATTCCTAGAGTAAATGAGGATATCATCAATAAAGACAATAACGAACAAGTCCAAATACTGCTTGAACACCCTTTTCATTAAACCATGAAAGTTGCAGGAGCATTGTTTAGTCCAAATAACATAACTATAAATTCATAATGACCATACCGAGTTCTGAAGGTTGTTTTTGGGATGTAACTATCTCTGACTCTGAGCTAATGATAACTGTATCTGAGGTCTATCTTTGAAAAATGGCTAGCACCCTAAACTTGGTCGAACAAGTCATCAATCCTGGAGATAAGGTACTTATTCTTGATTGTGACTTTGTTCAACTTTCGATAGTCAATGCACATCCTGAGGGAACCATCTTTCTTTTTTCACGAACAATACAGGTGCACTCCGTGAGGAAATACTGGGTTTGATAAAGCCCTTATCTAGAAGGTCTTTCAACTTCTCTTACAATTCCTTAAGCTCAGCTGGAGCCATTCTGTAAGGAGGAATAGGAATAGGCTGGGTATCTGGAAGGAGATCAATTTCGAAGTCGATTTCCCTTTTGGGAGGAACCTCGAGAAGGTCTTTTGGAAACACTTCTAGAAACTCATTAACTACTGGAACTGGCTCAAGAGTTGGGGTTTCAGAACTTGAATCCTTAACCCGAACTAGATGATAGAGATACCCTTTAGATATCATCTTTCTGGCCTTAAGGTAAGAAATGAATCGATACATAGGCACTGAGCTACTACCCTTCCATTCTATGACTGGTTCGCTTGGAAACTAAAAACGAACGATCCTAGTTCTACAACTGACTGAGATATAAAAGGAATGTAACCAATCCATGCCTAGAATGATATCAAAGTCTACCATTTCTAACTCTACAAGATCTGCTGAGGTAATTTTTTGAGAGACTGTGATAGGGCAATTTTTATATACCATCTTGCTATAACTAGGTCACCAACTAGAGTAGAGAGTGAGAAAGGTTCTGAAAAAGTTTCTGGACTGACATTGAATTTTAGTGTTGTATATGGAGTTACAAAGGAAGGAGTAGCCCCTGGATCTAACAAAGAATAAACATCTAGGTGAAAGACTTGTAACGTACCAGTAACCACATTAGGAGAATCTTCCTGATCCTGGAGAGCATACAACCTGTTCTGGCGCTGACCACCACTTGTACCAGACGAAGTACCCTACCGAGTTGGGCGACCTTCTTGTGCTGCTAAAGCTGTAGACTGAGCCCTATTGTTGTTACCTCCTTTTCCCTGCTTAGAAGAAGGGAAATCCCTTAATTTGTGACCAGTCTGACCACACCTAAAACATCCATCCTTTCCTGCATGACATTCGCTCGGATGGTTCTCACCACACTTGGACAAGTTGGGTAGGTTTTGGTACCTGAAACACTCTCCTGAGACTTAGAGCCTGATGCCCTACCTTTCTGATCTTGTTGTAACCTGGGGGATGGAGCACTAGCTAATGAAGGTGCTGGAGCAGAAGATTTTTGCTTAAACTGCAAGCGATTTCCACCACCCGATTTCGACTAAGAGTACTCATAGTTGTTTGTTCTAGACTTCTTGTTGTCCTTAGCTAGTTCTCTATGCCTATCTCCCTGAACCTGGTGTGGATGAGTGATGAGCCTAGAGATATTCATGTCCTATAACAACATAGCATTTATGC
>NW_026020412.1:9081-159866 GCF_900185275.1 Solanum verrucosum
TTAAAAAGATGAAAGGGTAAGCTCCAGATCTCCTTAAATTAGATGTGAGAAGGCTTTTTGACAAAATCGAATGGTCATTCCTTAGGTATACCTGTGCTACTTTAAATTTCCTGGAAAATAACTAATCTAATCATGTCATGTGTATCAAGTAGTAAGGAAGTAGATATACTAGTTTAATGCACTTCGAACGGATTTTTTTCAACCTCCAGAGGTATACGTCGAGGAGACCCATGTCCCCATACATCTTCATATTATGCATGGAAGTCTTATCCAGGAGCAATAAAGAACAAGTAAAGACTAAAAACTTGAACCCTGTCAATATATCAAAAAAAGGTCCCCAGATATCTCATCTTTTCTTTGCAGATGACTTAGTCTTAATGAGTAGGGCTACAGAGGAAAACTGCGACTCCATCATAAGGGTAATGAAGGAGTTCTGTGATTGTCGCGCCAAGTAATAAATATCACAAAAATCCAAAATAATTCTGTCGAGAAAATGCCTGGAAAGGTTTAAGAATATATCTCTAACAAAATAGGAATTAGAGTTGGAAAATTTTGGGAATACTAGGACTACCAATACCACTCTAAATGTTCCAACCAAGATTTCCAATTCATATAGATAATATGCAAGCAAAACTTTCAGGTTGGAAACAAAATTCCTAAACATGGCAGGGAGAACAACCCTGGCTAAGGCATGCTTGAACAATCTACCTATTCATACTATGCAATTCACAAAGCTACAAGAAGGATCATCAATAAAATTGATCAAATTCAAAGGAATTTCATCCGGGATCAACTAGCGACCATCGTAAGCTCCACATGATCAAATGTGATATGGTTACAAAAAGAAAGATACATGGGGGACTGGGGGCACAACGCACATACATTAAGACTTAGCATTATTAGCAAAACTTGCATAGAGAGCCTTTAAACAACCAAGCTCTCTATGGGCATCGACGCTACTAAACAAATATACTAAAAATGGAAAACTAGAGAGCAAGCACGGGGATGTTAAGCCCCATAGTAGTAACAGTGGAAAAACCTTATGATAGGATGGAATGTTTGTCAAAAAGCATAGAATAGGTGCTTGGAGATGGTTTTGATACTTCTTCTGGCATGATAGACGGTTACCTAACAATAAAACCATGAGAGAAATCCTGCATGCCCGCTACACATAAATGAAAGAAACCTCAAAACAGAAACCTTCTTTGACAAATATGTTGTGGACGGAAGAGGACCTATATCCTTCGAGTTAACTACAGAGCTAGAAAACCTACTACAATGTACCTATACTAACAGAGCTCTAAAGGACAAAGCCACCTGGAGTCCTAGCCATAAGGGTATACTATCAACAACCTCCGTATATCATTAACTAATAACAATGATGAGGCACAACTATCCAGTAACGACTTTATATGGATATGGTCGCTAAAGTGCCCAAATAAAATAAAATACTTCATATGGCAATGCCAACATGGTAGAATACCCACAAGAGCTACCTTAGCAATCTAGGAATAGAAATTAGTAAGTTATGCCACCTATGCAACACTCCCAAAACAACTTCTCACATATTTCTAGAATGCAAGATAGTTAGGAAAATGTGGTTAGACTTGGGGCTATATATCTAATAAATCAAATCATTAACATCGCAAGGGACGATTGGTTAGTCAGACTGAGAGACTCAAACGTTGCCCTTACAAAAACATCACTAAGATGGCAGGAGGCATTCCCCTTCTTCACATGGAGCATTTGGAGGACAAGATATGAAAATCACCATAATAATACAAGTACGAAAATTAACATTACAAGGACCATAACTCACTCAAGAGAATACATTTCACTAACGGGAGCTTCTAAAGAAAGCATACCCCACACACCACATACATCAAATGGGAACCTCCTATAAAAGGTTTCAAACTGAACACGGATGGGTCTTCATTAGGTGTATCGGGGAAAGGAGGAATAGGGGGAGTCATCAGAAACGTGAAGGAGAATGGGTATTGGGCTATATGAGCAACCTTTATGCTACTAACTCCTTAAAAGCAGAATTGATAGGATTACTACAAGGAATGCAGTTGGCATTAGATAATAACTTGACTCCACTAGAAATCAACACCGACTGTGAGGATATAATCACCTTTCTTTAAAATGATCACCCAACTTATTCAAATATTTTGTCTGATTGCAGGGTGCTAATCCAGAAGCTGGGGAACCCCCCAATTCAGCATAGATATCGTGAAGTGAACAAAGTGGCACATGCCTTAGCAAAGGAGGGAACTAATATAATGCAGGCCAACTATTTTTGCTATTTGGAAGTTACGCCGGTGTTTGTCTTGAAAAAGTTAGCAGGACATAGCATCTTTGTTAGGCTGGCTAAAGCCCATACTAAGCTAGATAAATGTATTAGTACTACTGTAAACCCTCCTAGTAGTGTAACTAGCAGACACGCTCTGTCATTATCTTGTATGGCCAAATATTAAGCTATAAATATTATTATCTTGTTAACCAAAAAAAAAAAACAATAAAAACAACTTTTAGTGGCAATAATTGTGCACATTAACAAAGAGTGTTAAATCTTGTACCGACATTAGCTAATTGTCATTAGATTCAATGTCGCTATAAGATTTAGCGGAACTTACAAAGAGTGCTAAGATATAATTTTGACTAGTAGTTGCCTCTAACAAACATATTTAGTAGAAATTAAACTATTGTCATTAAAGTTATTTTTTTGTAGTGGTGGAGCATATATGCAAGAAACCTTAACAAAAATAACAAGGTGACGTTACCTAAACACAGTAAATCACAGATAAAATCAATACCTAAAACCAAGGACTACATGAATATGCTAATACTAAGACTTACCCGGAGCTATGTACTTCCACCCAGCCAAAGACATGAATAGGCTAGTAATAAGACAACTATGTACTAACTTTTTACCCTTATTTGCGACCTCATACGTTTCTATCTAACGTCATATCCTGAGTAAGCTGAAGATGTGTCATATCTTGCCTAATCACCTCTCCTTAATACTTCTTTGGCATACATGTCGCTCTCATCGACCCTACTATATCCAACCTCTCATACCTCCTTACTAGGGCATCTGCACCTCTCCTCTTCACCTGTCCAAAACCATCTTAGTCTCCCTTCCCTAATATTTTCCACCATGAAGGCCATTCCCACTACATCCTAGATTATCCTTATTACTAATTGTATTGCTCCTTATATATATGCCCACACATCCATCTTAACATCCTTACTTTCGCTACTTGCATATTATGAATCTAGGTGTTAACTGACCAACACTCTCACAAAGCTCGTTTAGCCACTACTATATAAAACATACCTTTAAGTTTTGGTGGTACCATTTTTCACACAAGACGCTGAATATAACCCTCCACCTCATCCATGCCGCACCAATACGATATGTGTGACATCATCATCGATCTCCCCATTTCCTTAGATCAGAGACCCAAACAGTTAGATCATCTCTCTTGGTAATAACTTGAGTATCCAAGTCTCACTTTCACCTGCCTCATGATTCACATATTACACTCCAAATACTATGTCTTAGTCCTGCTCAAAATCCGACTCAGAAGCTCTAGTTGTATTTACATATTTTTAATGACAAGGCATCCAAGACATAGTTTGGAATATAAAATATAAGGTTGACTAACCTTTCTTATTTATTCAAAAAGCAGACAATAGTTGTAGTTCATAGTTATTCTAAAATGGGTACACTGGAATCTTATTATGGGATAGCATAGAAAGTTATATAATAAACTATTTACTTGAGTTATTTATTCTGAGAAAATTAAAGTATGTCATAGAAGAATAAAACTCAATAGATATCTAATAATTGTTAGATATTTAGTAATTCAGTTTTAACAAAATTTATAGGATACAATTCAATCACATGACAATTCATTTTCTTAATTAACCAAGAAGTAAGTCGTAGGTAAACTATTTAACCTTGAATGTGTATGAAAAAAATATGAGCACTTGAAATCAAATGAGAAAAATATGTCATAGATTATGATTGTTAGTTTACCATATAGTCTGGAATATTAGCTTCCACTTCAACGGCTGGATCGAAATACATCTCCATTGGTTCAGGCTGTTAACACATGTTCAATGGACAAAAATAATTTAAAAGTAAATGTTTATGAGTGAATTGCAAAAAGCATTATTTCCAAAATAAATAGGTAAATATAAAAAAAATCAAGAAGTAAATAAATATATGAAACAATAAGTAATATAACAGACATGCATGATTTAGAGCATCCCTGATCTCTATTTTTTTTCATTCTTTAATAATTATAGAAGTTAATTATGAGAAGTCCATATATAGGTGAACTCAAACATAGATTGCAAACTATGTTAGGGTATCCATTCTTAGTACACCTATTTAATTTTTTCCCTAATAAGAAATCATATTGTGCAAATTATATATGTACATTTCCACTACGATATCTCTTCCTCCTCCTTATCCTCCTCAATCTTCCTAATATGTACTATACAAAACTAAAACTCATTGCTTGTCTGAGATTATTTTAGATTGGTTTTATTGAAGAAACTTCTAAAAGAAAACAAAGTGAGTATTAACTTTTTAATGGTTTGAGTTGAATATATCAAATGAAAAATGTTGGACTGACATTATAGTAGTGGTTATCAACTTTGGAGCCATATAGAGTTGATTTTGAAATTTTTTAATTCATATTGAACCAAAATGTGTTGTTAAATTTCTACACAATAGTTTATGATGATCGTGAATTTCTAGCTAAACTTTAATAAATCCAAGGATGTTTAGTCATAGTGATTAAAAAATTCTTCAATTAGTCATCATTATAACTTGTTGTTTGTGTAATTTTTGTGACTACTATCCTTGTGCATTAGGATTTTTGTCACAAAACCCAAGAGTTACAATAAAAAAATAGGAGCATCTAATTAGTACATGATTCACATTTTAGAAAGTGTTTCCCCTTTCTACACCCTCCTCCCACTCCTTATAGAAGTTCTAAGATAATAAATACATAAAATACAATTAATCTGTATCATTTCATAAAATAATTTCAGTAAATGAAAAAGAGAAACGTTTATGCGAATTATTAAACTAAATAAGGAACTCTAAAAAGCATCTACAAATTATTGTAGTACCTATTATGTATTACCACCCCGTCTCTGAATAATACTAGAAAGAATAGTACTAGCAGTAAGTTGTCATTATCATATATGATGCATATTAATCTATATAAATGTAATTATCTCTTTTTCTACCAAAATAAAAAATAAAAATAAAACTAAACAAGATTATTCAACATATAAAGGGTGTGAGTGATAAATATTAAATAATCTTTTAAATTACCAGCATTGTTTCATCTTCCTCCTCATAGTATTGTGCATATGATTGCTCGCCTTCTAGAAATAACCAATTTCCATCTTCTATATCTCGGCAGTTGGGGCAACGCATTAAGCCCCCAACATTGAATTCTGACCCTATACAATCTGCACTAAAAATAAATATAATTAAATATACGCACACATACAAATACAATTTCAAATGGAGCAATTTATTCACCCAAAGCTTTTTACTCTCATAGAAAAATTCGAGTAGGAAAAGGACGATAACACCTTATAGGTTAACGGAATAAACATAGATAAATGATAAACAAGTCATTACATTTCTTGACTTGTGGGGTAAAATGCGAAAAATCTACATAACCAAGAATATAAGGGGTGTGGGCCGGGTCGATACTTAATTTCCAACAAAAAGACATCTTACCACAGTAATTATGATTTAAGTATATTGGTACAAGTCTTTCATACAATAGGTACAATTTAATCTTTTGTTGTTTCTTTTTTCGTTCTCTTCCTATCACCCAATGGAGGGGGGGGGGGGGGGGACAAGGAGATTCATCCCAATCATAACAAATTTGATTCATATCGATTATTGGTTATACTAACAAAACTTGATCTAAGCATTTGTTTTTAAAAATTCTGAAAGTGTTTGTTTGAAACACATTCTTATAAATATTTTCAGATCAAAACTTCTTAAATTTAATTGCGGATTAATTATACTTTTTTCTTCTCTAAAAGAATTTCAAAAGTTACTCCTAGAAAATATTCTCTGAATCTGAAAAGGGTTTAAATGGAGAAGAAGAGAAAGAGATTTACTAAGTCCACTTTAACAAAAAAAAATATGGGTGAGGAAATACCCAGAATAGTTCATAAGACTTTAATTAAAATCTAAATAAAGTTCTTGTGAATATGATGAACAAGTTTTATAAATACAGTCCAATAAAAGTAGATCTAGTAATGAATTAATACACAAATGGAACATAAAAATTTATATTTTAGCTACTCGACATAGCTAAATAATATTTAAGTGCATACCTAGGTGAAAAAGTGTCCACACTTCAACTTGGCAATGGACCTGCTATTATTGTTCGTAACAACCTCCAAGCAAATGGAGCAATCCGAGGCATTCATGCTATTGACATAAATGAATATTTAGATTAAAATATTGGAGATGAAAATAATTTTTTATTACAGATTCAATTTGATGAGCTTGATGAATATCAATCAAACAAACAAATTCTTAGAGAAAAGTAGTAAAAAGCTAATTAATTAAGATCGGGGTATGATATATACATACATATATAATCAAATCGCTTATATGAAAAAAAAACTATTAGTAACAACCTTTGTAAATTGTAAATCTGAAATTGGATGAACAAATTGAAAAACTATTTTAGGGGTTTTAGTAAAAAAAAAGTTGCACATATAAAATAACTTATAGCATAATTTTATATTATATATTGTGCAATTTAATCTGTCATAATTTCGTTCTTATCTGGGTAGTAACTAAATTCATATAAGACAAGATATAGATAATTCAATAGTAATTGACTTTTGTTGAATTTGGTGTTAGATTTTTTATTTCAAGAATTTTTTTCTAGTATCTTTATGATATGAGGATTTCATAATGTTAATAAAATTTTTGTATTACAAAAAAAGTTTAGGTGTGAAAGATCTCGAATGGTGAATGAAAATTAACTTTCTTGATTGAAGTTGTTTTATATATTTTTACTTCTCGCAATTCTAATAAATCATAATTTTGCATTGCAATATTAGTCATTAACTTCTGAGAGTTACAAAATTTAATTGAAAATTACTTCATCTGTTTCAATTAATGTGAAGTGGTATGATTGGTCAAAGAATTTAAAACTAAATGAAGATTGTAATTAATGTAGTCAAAATGATAGCAATTAGTAGTTAATGATATGGCACTACATGCCATTGACAAATAATTACTTGTTTATTGAAACTTTTTATCCGCAATCATAAGAAAATAAATTATAAATTTTTAATCCTAACCCACCCGTAGATAAGTTAATCTTTCACCCAACAACGATAATAAATAATAAAGCAGAAAAAGTAAAGTAATAGAGTAATAAGTCATATATCAAGCTTTCATAAAACATATATCAAGTGTGGATGATATTAAAAATGCACAAAATATTGTGTCACGGTAAAAACATCTACAACGAATTATAAATGTTCAACACAACAAAACTTTGGATATCTAAAAGACTAGTAAATAAGACAAAAGAAGCTAGGCTCTTGCTCCGAAAATAAGTAGAAAGCTTTAAACTGGACACAGTCTTAGACTAACTAGATTAGCTGGGTTTTCTAGTGTTAGGATCTGCATCAAAAAGATGCACCAGGAGTAGTATGAGGAAAAAAACACGCGTACTCAATAAGTTTCAAAGGCCGATTGTCACAATCAAATCTGATAGACAAAACTGGCACGAAACCTTGTAAGGCTGAGCGTACAAACATAGAGTGTATCTTCTGATGTATGTCTTAGGACAAGGAGGCCTTCAAATATATCAATCTACCAAGATAATATCCTAACAACATGCGTTTATAAACTCAAGTCCAATAAGGTTGAACTTAAAGATACTCACTAATCACAAGGCAAATAAGGATGTCATCAGATACATAACAACACTGTGAGTTTCATCATAGTCAACAACTAAACATAAAGGACACGTCCATAATCAAGATACTACCATACAATAAGTCTACAAACCTCTAAAGCATAACACATATCTCATGGTCGGACACGACCCCTACCTGCATGTACTGTACGTAAGTAAGATAAAATTCAGAACCTCTAGCTTGACAACTCTAGAAAGAAAATGTTAAGATGTCCCACATCGATAGAGGGATGGGAATTTGGTCTCCTTATATGGACTTGGACAAACCTCCCTCGTGATAGCTTTTGGGGTTGAGTTAGGCCCAAGTGTCATATCTTTACATGGTATCAGAGCAGACCATCCCAATTTGTTGTTCACCGATGATGGACCCATTTAGAAGTGTTCACACTCCAGTTGTGGTCTGGATGCGGGGGAGTGTTAGATGTCCCACATCGGTAGAGAGGGAATTTGGTCTCCTTATATGGACTGGACAAACCTCCCCTCATTAGCTAGCTTTTGGGGTTGAGTTAGGCCCAAGTGTCATATCTTTACAAAAAGAGCTCACCAACTTAAATATTGATCAACAAACTCCTATTGAAGAGTTTCCAGGCCTCTACCTGAAAAAGCAACACGAAATACAGAGCCTCCGTTAATGAGACGTTTGCACAAATGAAATGTATAGATTGTAAGGGATGAATAAACATATACTAAGCTTTAACAAATTACATGTATACGAGTCGGTCTAAATTTTGAATGCCACATCAGGAAATAACCTGAAAGTAAAAAGACTCTTGCTAAATTTGTAGGCATAGTTACTACAAGTTTATGACATAAAAGCTTTTCTTTTGTCGTACGAAATCATCAAGAACTCGAAGAAATGATATAATAAATAAGCATCATTAAGGGCTTGCAAGTAAAAAAAAAATTAGCTTCTTATATTAATGGATATCATCAATGGCTCATACGTACAATACAACAAAAAAGTGTCATTAAGGACCCACGAATATAATAAAACATATGGGCCTGATGCTTATCGTGACCAAACAACACTAACTACGGTATGATGTCTACAATCATCGATAGTATAGTAACCAACTAAAGGTTGGGGTCATGTCCCAAGGGAGTGGTTTGAGAATTGATATAAAAAATAAAATTATGCTCTAACTAGTCGTAGCTAAAGACATTAACGGACAAAAACATTGTAAATAAAGGGGTGACACGGAAGTGTCAAATATCGATTTGGGTTTTGTTACAAGTAGTAAAAGCAGCAAAATTTAACAAGAGAATCAAGTATGGGGAAAGTTCTTGGGGTGTGACCGCAATACATGTGAGATAAATAATTGGGTACATGCTTTTAACAAGAAATTTGTAAGAAATAGTGACTAGGCTATGTTTAAATGGAAATAAGTTCCCTCTTGGGAAACTTACCCCGTTTCAAAACGTTCCTCTCAGACACCCATTTGCCACATGAAGACCATCCACACCTTACCCTACTTACTCTCTCGATTGACTGTTAGGATATGGGACTAGGGCTCACCTCTCGGGCTGAACCTCATGTTGACCCACTCCTTAGGCCATATCTAGTGGTATTGGTTTCGCGACCTCCCTTCGGACAAGCCGAAAACACATGAGTGACTTTGTATTTTAACTACAAACCCTTTAGATTAAACCACACCACTAGGTGAAATCACCATTAAACTACATCTAACCTATCAGCAAGCAAGACCCAACAATAATATCAACACATATTTGCTAAATTACACCCCAAGAATGGGGGTTTTTATCCACACATCAAGAAATAACAAAATACACCTAAAATTATAGTAAAATCAAATGGGTATAAGAAATTAAACCTTAATTTAGGCAATGGAAGAAGAATAGAGAAGACCCACTTCCAACTTAGGAAAGATGAACTCCTTTCTTCAAGTTCCCAAAATCCCTCTCCAAACTTGAGAGAAAATATCTAAAAAGTACTATTCTATTCTAGAAATTAAAATAAAAGTTCGACTCTTAAAAATAATAATAAGTTCAGTATTTATAGACTTCAGAAAATAGCGTTGGCGGATCTTTCGGCGAACTTAGTCGATGTCGCCGAATGACTTCGGCTACTCGCACTTTGTCTGTCTCATTGTTGTTTCGTGCTTTCCTTCAGCACCTTCACATTCTAGACCATTGGGCGGTATAGTGCTACTTCGCAAAGCTATGCAGCGAAGCACCGACTGCTCCTTTCATTGCCTTTTTTATCCTTCTCCTCAGGGCTTCGCGTACTGGAACAAAAGGGCGGCGTAAATCCCTTCGGCGAATCACCAGTGTGCTTGGCGATACTCGGGTTTCAGCTTCGTCGTTCTTCTCAGCCTTTTTCTTCCTTTTTGTGCCTAACTGTCTATGCTTTCACTAAAACTTAAAATACCTGAAACTTAAGAGTTTTCATCAGATATTTTGACAAAATAAGCATTCGAGGACACTATTTTTATCAAAATAAAGCCCTAAATGAGTCCAATTTGTGGACTCATCAACACCCCAACTTAAACTTTTGCTTGTCCTCAAGCAAACTCAAGTTCAGCCGTTCAAAAGGGGTGTCTCAAACAGTGCTAAACAAGAATCAAACATGAACATACACAACAAGATTCAAATTACTTATGCACAGATCAACTGTGTACTCAAAGATTCAAGTTGTGACACCATTACAAGAGATTCTCGTGCTCGCAATACTTGCTACTTGTGCAAGTTCAAGCTCGACAAAAAGTATCTAAATGCCCTCACATGAAGAATGATTCCATATTCACACACAGAGGTTAATCAATTGAAGATCAAGAATCAGATGCAACGCTCACACTCAAAAAGAGGAACACAGTGCATTTTTTTACCCATAGGTTTGCCCTTATTTTCCAATCAACTTTCGATACGGCTTACTCAAGATCAAAAAGGTCTTCTAAGGCTTGTAATAGGGATTAGTGCAAAGGTACGGTCATTTAGGCTCAGTGGCTCCTTTCTCGTGGGATGTGGTATTCTCAAGGTATTCCCTTCTTTTCTTTTATCGATTATTTTTCTAGTGCTTCTAAGTCATCTGTTTATTCACCTTCATGGATTGGTTGGAAACTCGATTTCCTTCGTACCTTATTCCATTTTTTTTTGTTTGAATTGAAAGGGTTTTCCCTGTTCTGCCACACCATGGGTTAAGGGGGACTTTTCCTGCACTTCTTGACCTCTCCTTTTCCTTTTCACGTTGGTTATTCACTAAACCACAAATTAAGAGGATTATAGGTAGTGGGTCAAGTGAGGTCTAGGGTTCATCAAGGTTTTCCAAAGAAACGTAAGGCTCAAAGGGTGTTCAAAAAGAGTTTCACACACTCACGAGTAGGCCAAAAAAGAGGTATATGTCAAATTTGGCTCACACTCTTTAAATTTGCCTATGATCATATCAAGAGGACACCTTTCTAAATTAATCAGACTAACAGGGAAAATTCTAGGTTTATTCATGCATGGTTCAAAGCAATTTAATCAAACAAGGCATCGACACTTAAGTTAAGCAAGACAACACACTTTCACTAGTGTGCAACGGTCATAACAAGAGAATCAATTCGAGAAATAGCTAATCACAATGAGATGCAAAGCGTTCACATATTGTCTATGCAACTTCATTTGGCCTCATCGTAGCCATACATTCATATTCGTTCAATTGAGAGTACTATTCAAGTCATCGGTATTGATCGAAACCGAGACTTAAATTTTTGCAAAAGAACAGCCACATTCAACACACGAGGGTCAAAATCATTTTCAGAAGGGTCAAAATCATTTTGCAGTTGAAAGTGAACGGAGCCTCAAGATAAAACATCAATAAAAAAGTAGTATTTAACACAATTATAAACAGACAACCCAAATGTATTCAAAACACGAATATTCGAAACAAGTAAAATAAGGCGTGGGCCTCACCCCACCACAAATAAGATCATTGTCCTCAAATTCAAGTAATAGGAATCCAAAAGTATAAAATATAATAAGACAGAGCGGGAGGTAAAGAGGTGATCCTAGCTAATAGGTCGCTTCATCTGTTTGGGCAACAATAACCGGAGTATTGTTTGCCTCTGCCTTGGCTTCTACAACAAGATTAGCTGCAATCATCTGATCTATCTCATGAGCTGCTCTGAAGGCCCGTATTACATTAACAAAACTTTGAGCTCATGAAGGCACATTAGGGTCGATGGGAATTCGTCTCTTTTCTCTAGCTTCATTGGTATATTTCCTTTGTCTGGCTAGCTCTGCTTTCTTTTGTTTCTTTTTTAACTCTCGTGCTCTTATGTGCCTGGGTGGATCATTTCTTCCCTGCGACTTTTGTCCTAGCTATTACAATAAAGACTTCGAGGATAAGTTAGATAACATTTCAAACCGGAGAGAAAGGGTGTTTCTGGTGTGGAATAGCTTTGCCAAGCTAGTTGGCGAAGTACTTATCCTGTTAAGCCAATCGTTGAAAGTGATGTACAACCGATACAAGGGTGCAGACAAAGGTCGAGCAAGGGATCTTTCGGTGAGTCGTCGAATCCATTTTGCGAATTAAACTAACCGCCGAAAGTCACAGATTGATTAATACATAAAGTATTCAGCTAAAGGCGAAATGGGGACGTTAGGCGAACCACCGAAAGTTGACGAATTTTGGTCATTTCGCCGATCAGCCTAACGTGTCTGGTTTCAACCCATCCTTTCAAATTCACCCTGCAACCCCAAATAGTGCAAATTACGCTTATATAACTCGATTTCAACGAAAACCCAAAGAAACTTCTATTCTCACCGCTATCAGTTCACTTCAAAGCAAAGCTAAGTGATAGTCCCTCAAATCATGTAGAAAATATGAAGTCTTAATTGATAATACATCCAATCCTAGTGACTCAGAGACTCAATAAATATTTTCTACTGTCAGTGATTATGCAAATGAGTAAAAAGTCTGATCAAATAACTAAGGAGTTTGATAACCAACCTTTGATGCCGAATTAGATAGTACTGGCTTGCTAGGCATCAATGTGATCTTAATCCGAGCATAATTTGACACATAAAATACTCTAAAAATGCGAGAAATATAACTGCTAAAGTGTGAGTGTGAGTTTGTGAAATGGCACAAAGTGAAAGAAAGGGAATAAAATGTCAGTCTTGTGACCGTTCAGTTTCTGCTCATTCGGCGATGTCTGTCGATCTCTCTCAATCACTGGCGAAACGCCGAATATCTAATGTCCTCGCCAAATATAACAGATTTTTCAGTTCAGGTGAACAATGCATTGGCGGTCTTTTCGAGATCGCAATTGGATTGGCGATGCGCCGACAAAACTCATACTCCGCCGAGTTTTACAAACTCAACCTTTAAGATGTATTACGTCAAATAGTGGGAATAATTGGGTGCGCCGAACTCGTCGGCGATCCGCCAAGCTCAACTGTTGCTCACCTCCATACATCTTTTCAAGAACTTTCTTTACTCAATCTGCATGAACAACAAACTATTATTTTATCAAGGTAAAACAAAAAAAAGAAAATGAGTAAATGGTTTTGGGTTGCCTCCCAAACAGTGCCTTAGTTAACGTCGCGGCACGAAGAAAGTTAACCTTTAGACCTCACTCTTTGGGTTAGCAATAGTGTCACTACGCAAACCCCTTTGTTGTCTCGGATTGAGATGAGATGAGATATGGCCCATTTGGGCCTCTAACTATTTGATTGAAACTGAATGAGAGGTGACAGTCTGGCTGAGGGTAGACACGTCTTCTTTCATACCTTTTAGCATTTTGTCTGACACTTTAGCTTTCTTTAGGATACACGAGAGCATATCCTCAGACCTACCACCTTCTGAATCCTTGGGCCTCTGACGCTCATGGGGAGGCACATATCTGTCCTTCTCCACTTCCTTCCAATTTGGATTACGGTCCCTCCATTCACGATCTCGATCCTTCCAGCCTTCGTCTCTAACCCATTCTTGATTACCACCCTGCTTGGGGTAGTTTGAACGGTATCCCCCGCCTTGGTTAGCTAAGAAATTTACTTCCTCGTCATACATGGCTTCAAACTTCAACTCCTCAGGATTGCACCCCCGACTCCTACAACTTTGACACCACGGGCACCAACCCCCATGACATTTTTAAACAAAATGTCAAGATGCGTCATGATCTTGGCCATGATTTGGTCTCTCTCATTATCTTTTTCAACCTGCTCCTTGGATAGCTTAAATGTGACCGGTGAGACCTGGTCCTCGCGAGTGTACCATGCCCTTTTGATGGTTGTCATCCCATCGAGAAGTTAAGCTGCTATTGCGTATGGTTGTTGCATTAAGCCTCCGAGTGAGAGTTGGTCAGCTACACCTTTGTTCACTTTGTCTAGACTCCGTGAAAAGTATTGAAGGAGTACATTATCAGGTAGACCATGGTTCGGGCATTGTAGCACCAATTTCTTAAACCGGATCCACGTTCCATGCAGAAGCTCTCCATTCAAATAGTTGAAGCTTTGGATGCTATATCAAATAGTCATCATCTTCAAGGGAGGGAAAAATCGCACGTTTAATGTGGTGACCAACTCCTCCCACGAAGTGATCGAGTTGCGTGGTAACTCAGCTAGCCACTTGCATGCCTCCCCCACCAATGAGAAAGGGAATAGCATTAATTGAACCAACTTCTGCGAGATGTTTTTGAACGAGAATGGTCCATACACATCTACGAAGTTTCGAAGATGCTCATGTGGGTCTTCATGTGCTAATCCACTAAAAAGTCCCTTTAGTTGTAAGAGTTGCAACATGGTGCTCGTTATGTGGAACACCACAATTCCCTCTACTGGAAATAAACAGATGGCCCCAACACCTCCCATGAGATATAGATCATTGATGTTGGGCTCTTGAACATCGTTGAGGTTGCCGATGTCGTCCTGATGGCTCACCTGGCTCCCGTTACTACCGTTAACACCCATACTTTCTGAAGTGTTCACACAATCAATCAAAATAAAACTAAAAATTAAGTCAGTAAATTACAACTAAGAAGAACAAAAATTCTACTAATCTAAAAACTCTTAAATAACACCACTCCCCGGCAGCGGCGCCATTTTATGCTTATCGTGACCAACGACACTAACCTAAGGTATGAGTGTCTATGATCGTCGATAGTATAGTAACCCAACTAAAGCTTGGGGTCGTGTCCCAATGGAGTGGTTTTGAGAATTGATAGAAAAATAAAATTAAACTCTAACTAGTCATTGCTAAAGACATTAACGGACAAAAACATTGTAAATAAAGGGGGTGACACGAAAGTGTCAAATATCAATTTTGAGGTTTTGTTACAAGTAGTAAAAGCAGCAAAAATTTACAAGAGAATCAAGTATGGGGAAATGTTCTTGGGATGTGACCGCAATACAAGTTGAGATAAATAGTTGGGTACATGATTTTAACAAGAAGATTTGTAAGATAATAGAGACTAGGAAAAGCTTTAAATGGAAATAACTTCCCTTTCAGACAACTTACCCCGTTTCAAATGCTTTCCTCTCGGACACCCATTTGCCGCATGAAGACCAGCCTACGCCTTACCTCACTCACTCTCTCGAGCTGAGTGTTAGGCTATGGGACTAGGGGTCACCCTCTCAAGTTGAACCTCATGTCGACCTACTCCTTAGGCCATCAGTCTAGTGGTCTTGGTTTCACGACCTCCCTCTGGGGCAAGCTGAAAACACATGAGTGGCTTTGTATTTGCAACTACAAACCCTTTAGGTTAAACCACAACCACTAGGTGAAATCACCATTAAACTACATCTAACCTTTCAACAAGAAAGTCCCAACAATAATATCAACACATATTTGCTAAATTACACCCCAAGAATGGGGGTTTTTAGCCACACATCAAGAAATAACAAAATACACCTAAAATGATAGTAAAATCAAATGGATATAAAAAATTAAACCTTAATTTAGGCAAAGGAAGAAGAATAGAGAAGACCAAATTCCAACTTGGGGAAGATGAACTCCTTTCTTCAAGTTCCCAAAAACCGTCTCCAAACTTCAGAGAAAATATCTAAAAAGTACTATTCTATTCTGGAAATTAAAATAAAACTTTGACTCATAAAAATAATAATAAGTTCAGTATTTATAGACTTCAGAAAATAGCGCTGGTGGATCTTTCGGCGAAGTTAGTCGATGTCGCCGAATGACTTCGGTGACTCGCCCTTCGTTTGTATCATTCTCGTTTCGTGCTTGCCTTCAGCACCTTCACGTTCTGGACTATTGGACGGTATAGTACTGCTTCGCAGAACTATTCGGCAAAGCGTCGACTGCTCCTTTCATCGCCTTTTTTATCCTTCTCCTTCAGGGCTTCGCGTACTGGAACAAAGGCCGGAGTAAATCCCTTTGGTGAATCGCCAAGTGTGCTTGGCGAAGCTCGGGTTTCAGCTTCGTCGTTCTTTTCAGCCTTTTTATTCCTTTTTGCGCCTAAGTGTCCATGCTTTCACTAAAACTTCAAATACCTGATACTTTAGAGTTTTCATCAGATATGTAGACAAAATAAGTATTCGAGGACACTATCCTTATCAAAATAAAGCCCTGAAGGAGTCCAATTTGTGGATTCAAAAGTCCTCATAAATGATATAGCCAACATGGGTATAAAGGGTCATACGTTTTAGATGATTCTTATTATTTTTTAAGCATAACTTAGTGGATCCACTTATTTGAGGATGTCTTACACTCCGGCAAAGTTTAGGACAGTTCTGGCAGCGTGGGAGAGACATTGTATCATCACATAGCTCATAGTGATGGTTGTCGATTATAGAATCTCCCAAATTGAGTTATTTTGTATCTTTACATACAAATTGAGTTTTTATTGTATTTTTAAATTCATTGAGTTGTTATCTAATATTTTAAGAGCTTTCTTTATATTGCATATTTATCATTGCTTTTATATCATGTTGAGTTGAGCTTGAGTTGAGGTTGAGGTTAAGCTGAGATGAGGTAAGTATGTTCCTTTCCTTCCAGTTCAAGCTTATATGTCTATGCTTTAGAGTTCCCCTTACCTGCTTGTACATTCCATGTACTGACGCCATTTGTCCTGCATCTTTGATGATGAAGATACATGTAATTAGGATCATCATCCGGTGCTTCGTTGATCCAGTCGTGCTCCAGCTAGAGTTGGTGAGACTCGTTGCTTTCTGGAGGGTTTCACATCGAGTTTACATTTAAGCTTTGTTTACTAAAATGTAATGGGCCTTGTCCCGACGTTCATCTCAATTAGTAGAGGCTTTATAGACAGTAGTAGTTGAGGAGTCTTTTCATTTCTATTGTTAATGTTTAAGACTTTAGTTGCCTCTTATGGCCAGTATGAATATTTTTAAATGTTCTAAGTTAATTTTGAGAATTGAGGTAAACCTTTACTTTTGAGGTTTATTTATTACTGAGTAAGTCTTTTGCGGAGAGTTGAGCTAGGCCAAGGGTTCGCTTGGGACAAGAAATGGTTCTTGAGTGCCAGTTGGGTCCAGGATGTAGGCTTGGGGAGTGACTGAGCATAACGACATCAATAAATTTTCTTAGAGAATTGATAGTGAACCTATCTATGAAACATGGCTAAGGATCCAAAAATTAGTGCTACAATGCTCCAATCACGACTTGTCATATTTTAACACTTGGACTTTAAAAAGGTAAAATGTGAGTTAACAGGAAAGTCCACGAGCCCCAAACAGGCCAGGGACCCTTCATAAGACTCTAAATGGTCCATCTAAGGCACCACTGGTTGTTTAGGGCAAGTGGATTGGTCCTCTTGCCTTAATACAAGGCTGACAGGATTTGGAGTAACCTGGACGGCTCACTAAGCGAACGGTGAAAGGTATATGGTCAATTTATGTCCAATAGCCCAACCTTTTAGGGCAGACCAAAGAAGGTACCACCTAGATGTTTCCGGGAGTATTCCTAGATGATCTACCTTGTGTTCCTCCCAAAAGGGAAATAGACTTCAGTATTGACCTTCTCCCAGATACACAACCTATTTCTATTCCTCATGAATGTATGATTCTAATAGAACTTAAGGAATTAAAGACCTAACAGAATGATTTGTTGGATAAGGATTTTATTAGACCGAGTATCTCCCCATAGGGTGCTCCAGTTTTGTTTGTTCGCAATAAAGATGGTTCACTTCGCATGTGTATTGACTACGACAATTGAATAAGGTTACCATTAAGAATAAGTATCATCTTCCAATGATAGATGCTTTATTGATCAACTCTAAGGAGCGAGTTACTTCTCTAAGATCAACCTTCGGTCGAGTTATCACCAATTGAGAGTGAAGAAAGATGACATTCCGAACATTGCTTTCGGAACTTGAAATGATCACTATGAGTTTTTGGTAATGTTTTATGGTTTGACTAATGCTCAGGAACGGATTCATGGACTTGATGAATAGAGTGTTTAGACAATATCTTGATATGTTTCTAATTGTATTTATTGATAACATCTTGATTTACTCCAGAAGTGAGGATGAGCATGCCGAACATATGCGGATTGTGTTGCAAGTCCTCAAGGACCAACAACTATTTGCAAAGTAAAATGTGAGTTTTGGTTGAGATCTGTGGCTTTTCTTGGTCACAATATTTTTGGTAAGGGTATTAAGGTGGTCTCTAAGAAGACGAATGTGGTTAAAAGTTTGCCTAGACCTCAATCCATTTCAGATATTCAAAGTGTCTTTGGTTTTGGCTGGATATTATAGAGGGTTTGTGGAAGGGCTCAAGTAGGTGATTGTGTGATGGTTGAACTCCTATTTATTTATTTATTTAATTTTGGTTGAGAACATGGGAAATGGATATAAACTACACAGGTAGAGTGATTTAGTGAGCTATTGATTATGTTTAGGTTGCATATATTGTATTCTGGTTTTTGTTTTATTATGTTGTGTCACACCCCAAACTCGAAGGGCGCAATTGGCTCCTAATGCCAGAAAATAGGCTCGAGCCGACCCAGCCTAACCATTTGCTACTAGCGCATGGCAGCCACACGTAACCAAGAAAACAACCAAGTATATCTCGGCTTAAAATTATGCCATCGGCTGGCAAGACCCCTGTCAACAAATCTATAAAAGAAACAGCTACTCCCAAGAGTTCATATAAAGAAATAACCAACTAGCACAAAAATCCTGATTGGGCCATCGAGGCCACCGTGATCTCTACAGTGAAATTGAAAGCAGGTATATATCAATACAATACCTCAAACAACTAACAAGTAGTAGCAAACCAACAAACTAGGCCAGCATGGCCATAACGTAGTTGTACACCCCACACACTAGTCTGCAAGCCCCTAAGAGTAGTAAAGATTGGTGGGACAGGGCCCCAGCCTACCCATAAAAATATATACAACAAAAGCTAACAAACCTCCACACTCTGGCAGCTCCGAAGGAAAGGGCTAGCCAACCGTATAGAATTCAATTCTGCTGCTGAGGAGGTCTACTTGGATGTCTGTCGGGACCTACATGCATGAATGCAGCGCCCCCAGGCAATGGGGCGTCACTACAAAATAATGTACAGAGTATAAAAGGTTGTAGACTAAATGAGCACGTATCATAATATACCAAAAACAATTAGGTGAGGAAATCAAATTTAGATAAACATGCCAACCCACTACTGAATCTAATAAAATATAATAATGATCAAACATCAACCTAACCAAGCCCCCATAAGCCCAGTAGGAACAAACAACATACCACCTACTTAGGGCCCCATAAGCCCAGAAGGTGCCAAATCAATCTACATAACCTTATCGGTATCCCCTTGACTTTGTAAGAAGTCACATAACCCTTTTTGGCAACGATATAGCCCCGTAGGCAACACATAGCCCTCTTAGGCAACATCATAGCTCTATGGGCTGCACGTAGCCCTCTTTTGCATCACATAGCCCTGTAGGCAATACATAGCCCTCTTTGGCATCAACATAGTCCTATTAGACAACATCATAGCCCCCATAGGCAGATCATAGCTCAACAACTAACCACAATAGCCCTAAGGGCGACAACAAACAATTAAATAGGCTGAAGCCGAGCAATTTAGCTATAAACAATATATATATATGAATAATCTCCAAGTCGTTCTTAACTTAGGGTCTTTCTTAACAGATCGTGAGTCCTTAAAATAAGGGGTTATAACCACCCAATCAGCCAACCACTCACAATTACATCTACAGTTTCACCAATGTTAACTACATCTAAAAAACATGTCGAACGAAGGGAATAACCATAACATACCTTTCCAATGAATGCTCGGAAGACTGTAGTTCCTTCACGAAAGTTGTTCCTTATGTCCTAAGCTTCGCAAACACTATATATACACAGCTGGTACGCACCTATAAACAGTTTATAATTAATCTTATATCGGCAGATTTGCTATATTGCCGCAACTTACTATCGAAACGTTCGTAGAAATTCATAAAAACAATCATAAAAGAGTCCCAAGATGATTACCTTAGTTAACCAAGTTAAAACCTTGAATAAACACCAATAGTTACAAATTTATATCTTCAAAAATCAGCTCCAAACGCAGCAAATAGAAGGGAAAAATGATTGCCACATGTAGGGATTACGTTTCTAGGCACGGGGGCAATGTTTAATGGTAGAAATTGTCAAAACTAACCTTCATCATACTAGAACTCCGTAGGAACCCTCTCCTAAGTTTTCTTTCTGGTTTTGGAACTGAAATGAACTGTTTCCATGGCTAAAAACGTTAAATAGCCGACATACCATATTTCTTTACCCGACCCGGATTCTGCCCTGGCAGTCCCTAGTAAAACCCTCATAACTTTTTACTCGGATGTCCGTTTGATACGGGGTTTTGTGCGTTGCAAACTAGACTCGTAGGTCTTCGATTTAATGGGTAATAGGCCTTCTAACTCTAAATATATTGGGAGAAAACATCCAATACATTTGACCCAAATTTCAAAGAAATCTTTAAAAAGGAACTTACGATAACTTTCACCAACTTTTATTTTGCCACTTACTTAACTTCAAAACTTGAGATATAACCCTTGAACACTTAAAATATGACATACCACATCCTTTTTAATTTATTACTCACCCTCTTTGTCTTTCCACGAAGATACGAGTTAATTTAGACGTTTTGAAAAAGTCGGGGTGTTACATCCTTCTTTCCTTAGAAACATTTGTCCTCGAATGAAAAATCTGAGTCACACAATCATGTCTCTAGGAGTTGCCAAAGTTCAGGCAAAGTATCATTTGTGAATGTGACTATCCATAACCTGAAACGCAGAAATTTTAACCTAGGCGTCTCACATTACGACATAAATAGCTAAGCATTATAGCTCCGCAATAACAGTGCGAGTTAAATACAACGACAACAACCATAATAATAAGCAATAAAATAAAAATAAAAATAATTGATAGGTATATAACCTTACTTCACTAATATAAATTGATATGATATCACCCTGGGGTATGAAACAATTGAGGATATTTGGACCTCATGCCATCCTCAGCTTCCCAGGTCACCTCTTCTCTATTCTTGTTTCTCCACAATACTTTAACCGAAGCCACCTCCTTGGTCCTCCATTTACGAACTTGTCGATCTAATATGGCAACTGGAGTTTCCTCGAAGGACAAATCGTTTGTGATCTGAACATCCTCAACTGGGACAACCCGATAAGGGTCTCCTATGCACTTTCGTAGCATCGATACATGGAAAACTGGATGAACAGATTCTAGCCCCGAAGGCAATTCTAACTCATAAGCCACTTGTCCTACCCTCCGAAGGATCCGGTATGGCCCAATGAATCTTGGACTAAGTTTGCCTTTTTTTCCAAATCTCATAACACCTTTCATAGGCGAGACTTTTAAGAATACCCAGTCGTCGACACAAAACTCTAAGTCCCTTCGTCGCACATCTGAGTATGACTTCTGTCGGCTTTGAGCTGTTAGCAACCTCTCCTGAATGAGCTTAACTTTCTCTACTGTCTGCTGGACTAAATTAGGTCTGATCAACCCTGACTCACCTACCTCGAACCATCCAATGGGGGATCTACATTTTCTCCCATACAAAGCCTCATAAGGTGCCATCCCGATACTGGAATGATAACTATTATTGTATGCGAACTCAATAAGAGGCAAGTGGTCATCCCAACTTCCCTTGAAGTCTAGCGCGCGCGCCCGTAACATATCTTCGAGGGTCAAAATTGTGCGCTCATCCTGGTCATCTGTTTGAGGGTGAAAGGCGGTACTAAGACTAACTTGTGTCCCTAATCCTTTCTGGAAGGACTTCCAGAAGTTGGCGGTAAATTGTGCTCCTCTATCGGAGATAATAGATACTGGGACACCGTGTAGCCTAACAATCTCTCTAATATAGAGCCCTGCATAGTCTTCGACAGAAAAAGTAGCCCTAACTGGTAAGAAGTGGGCTGATTTTGTTAGTCTATCAACAACTACCCAAATAGAGTCAAACTTGCAAAGCGATCGAGGTAACCCTGTAATAAAATCCATATTAATTGCTTCCCACTTCCACAAAGGAATGGCTATCTCCTGAACTAGCCCAACGGGCTTTTGGTGCTCAATTTTCACATGTTGGTAATTAGGACACTGCGCCACAAACTCAGCAACGTCCTTCTTCATCCCCTGCCACCAATAGATCTCCTTAATATCATGGTACAACTTCATCGAACTAAGGTGAATAGAATAACGGGAATGATGTGCGTGCCTCTTTCATAATTCGATGTCGAAACCCTGCAACATTCGGAACACACAATCGACCGCTATATCTGAGGACTCCATCTTCTGCTATATCAAATGCTAAAGACTGCTGATCCTGAGCCTTAGCTCTAAGCTGCTCTAAGCTAGGATCCTCTTGTTGTCGTGATTTTACTTCTACAACTAGAGATGATACGGTTGTATCCTGAATTGTGACCCCACTATCGTCTACCTCTAATAATCTGACTACCAAACTAGCCAACTGATGAAGCTCTCGTGCTAGCTCCCGCTTCTCAACACCTAAATGGGATAAACTACCCATAGATCTTCGACTAAGGGCTTCAGCTACCACATTCGCCTTTTCTGGATGATATAAAATATCCACGTCGTAGTCTTTCAGTAACTCAAGCCATCAACGCTGTTGCAGATTTAACTCCTTCTGTCTAAATATATATTGAAGGCTTCTATGATTTATGAAGATGTCAACATGAACGCCATACAAATAGTGTCTCTAGATCTTTAATGCATGCACAACTGCAGCCAACTCTAAATCGTGGGTTGGATAGTTCTTCTCATGCTTCCTCAACTGCCTTGAAGAATATGCGATAACCTTACTATGTTGCATTAGAACACGTCCCAACCCAACACCAAAAGCATCATAATACACCACATAGGCTTCTGAATCGTTTGGTAATGCAAGAACTGGTGTTGATGTCAGCCTGTCCTTCAGTTCCTGGAAACTATGCTCGCAAGCCTCAGCCTCAGTCCAGTGGAACTTAGCTGCTTTTTGAGTCAGCTTTGTTAATAGGGCTGAAATTGAACAAAACCCCTCTACAAACCTTCTGTAGTACCCAGCTAACCCTAAGAAACTACGAACCTCGGTCGGAGTCATGGGTCTGGGCCAAGTCTTTACGGTCTCAATCATTTGTGTATCAACCGCATTGCCTACATCTGATACAATATGGCCTAAGAAAGCTACAGAGTCCAACCAGAACTCACACTTGGAAAACTTTGCATAAAGTTCTCGGTCTCGAAGAACCTGAAGGACCGCTCGCAGATGATTTGCATGCTCATCTTTTGAACGTGAATACACCAAAATATCATCAATAAATACAATCACAAACAAGTCTAGATACAGCCTAAATATACTATTCATCAGGTCCATGAACACTGTTGGAGCATTAGTTAATCCAAAAGGCATTACCAAGAACTCAAAGTGTCCATATCTAGTTCTAAAAGCTGTTTTTGGAACATCTTTCTCCCGAACTCGTATCTGGTGGTACCCTAATCTTAAATCAATCTTTGAGAAACACTTAGCACCTTGTAACTAATCAAACAAGTCATCTATCCTCGGAAGGGGATACTTATTCTTTATAGTTGCCTTATTCAGTTGTCGGTAATCAATACACATTCTTAGTGAGCCATCTTTCTTCCTTATGAACAACACTGGTGCACCCATGGTGAAGCACTAGGCCTAATAAAGCCTTTATCTAGCAAATCTTTCAGCTGATCCTTCAACTCCTTTAGCTCAGCAGGAGCCATTCTATAATGAGGGATAGATATGGGTTGTGTACCTGGTAGCATATCGATAGCAAAATCAATTTCTCGTTCTAGAGGGATACCAGGAAGCTCGTTTGGAAATACATCTAGAAACTCACTAACTACCGAAATAGACTGAAGAGTCGGTGGTTCTGCATCTATATTATGAACGCGAATAAGATGATAAATAAAACCCTTAGTGATCATCCTCCTCGCCTTAAGATAGAAAATAAACCTATCTTTCGGCGTTGCTGTATCACTTTTCCATTCCCGAACTGCCTCCCCTGGAAAGTGGAATCTAACAATCTTTTTTCGGCACTTAACATTAGCATAACAAGACGCTAACCAGTCTATGCCCATAATGACGTCGAAATCGATCATCTCTAATTCTATAAGATCTATAGAGGTCTGACAGTCGATAATTTCTACCGTGCAACCTCGATAGATTCTCCTAGCAACAATAGACTCACCAACTGGTGTAGATACAATAAAGGGTCGATCTAATGACTCTACAACTATAAGATAGAGTAGATCCAGGATCTATTAAAGCATAAACACAATGGGAGTAAACAATCAATGTACATGTCACAACATCTGGTGATGACTCTGAGTCCTGTCGGCTGGCTAGTGAATATGTATGATTCTGGCCACTACCAGAACTAGATGCTCCCTGTCTGCCTCTACCTCTACCTGTTGAAGTTTGGGGTCCACGCCCTGTAGACTGTGTTGATGAAGAGGAACCTACTACTGATCTATACCACCCTGAGCTATGGACGGGCAGTTTCTCCACCCATGCCCCTCCTGTCCACAAGAATAACAACCTGTGGAACCCTGTTTGCACCTCCCGAAATGCATCCTACCACAAGTTGCGCAACGTAGCGGTGCTGTCCTAGCCTAACCTGAGCCTATCTGCTGTTGAGAGCCTGATGCTTGTGAACCCTCACCTGGGCCTGACTGTCCCTGACGATCAAATCTACTCCCCTGGAACTGTTGTGGTGGAGGTCTAGGTGGCCAACTAGAATATCGAGGTCTGGGACCACCCTAAATATCTCCATATGAACCAGCAGGCCTATCCCTCTTCTGTCTCTCTCTATCGACCCTCTCAGTCATATATTGTAGATGTCGGCGATCCTCTACGCCTTCTGCAAAGGCCTGAATTCGCGAGATATCCATATTATCATTTAGTGCAGCGGTAGAACAAGCGTCGATATAGTCTGAGTCAAGCCCTCCCACAAATCTACGCACCCTGTCATGCATCGTATCAACAAATACTGGTGCATATCTAGCCAATGAATCAAATCTCAGCCCGTACTCTCGAACACTCATGATGCCTTGTCGGAGGTTCAGAAACGGATCCACCCGGCCATCCCTAATCTCTCGAGGCAAATAGTGATCTATGAAAGCTTCTACAAAGCCATCCCAAGTGGGTAAAGATATATCTTCTCCCCTAGATCTCTCCCAACTTTCATACCACAATACTGCAACATCACGTAATCGAAATGCTGCTAACTCAACTGACTCAATCGCTGAGGCATGCATGACTCTGAAGATCCTATGAAGCTGATAAACAAAGTGCTGAAGGTCTTCTCTATGATCTGTCCCAGTAAACTGTGGAGGATTCAAGGCAAGAAATTCACGAACTCTCGAACTTCCGGGCCCTTCAGAAGGTCGGACAACATCTGGCACAACTGGTTGGCGTTGTGCGGCTACTAACTATGCTGGCATATATACTGCACTCTTGAAATCATGATCAGATGGAATATGAGGAACTAGAGATAATACTGATGGTGGAGTCGGTGGTCCTGTAGCCCTTGGAGGCTCCTGAAGCGGTGGAGAAGCAATAGGGGGCTGAGAAGATGTCTCCCCCTGGGTCTCACAATGGGTTGCCTCCACCTGTGGTACCTTGCCAGGACCCTCGCCTACAGTTGTATCTAGTTCCTGGCTAGTTGTGGTCTGTCTGGTGTCAGCCATCTCTATCTGCATACAAATATCAATTATAAGCCAGAAACCTCAATCCTTAAGACACCTCTCTATAGCACGAGGTGAGAAAAAGAAGGATAGTCATTCTAACATGCCCGGTAGCTTCTTGCTTATCAAATGTGGTGCACAACACATTTAAAAACAAGACTCTACTAGACACGGCTTGCAGACTCCCTAAGATACGATGTTGCTCTGATACCAAGTTTGTCACACCCCAAACTCGAAGGGCGCAACTGGCTCCTAATGCCAGAAAATAGGCTCGAGCCAACCCTGCCTAACCATTTGCTACTAGCGCATGGCAGCCACACGTAACCAAGAAAACAACCAAATATATCTCGTCTTAAAATTAAGCCATCGGCCGACAAGACCCCTGTCAACAAATCTATAAAAGAAACAGCTACTCCCAAGAGTTCATATAAAGCAATAACCAACTAGCACAAAAGTCCTGATAGGGCCATCGAGGCCACCAAGATCTCTATAGTGAAATTGAAAGAAGGTATATATCAATACAATACCTCAAACAACTAACAAGCAACAGAAAACCAACAAACTAGGCCAGCATGGCCATAACGTAGTTGTACAACCCACACACTAGTCTGCAAGCCCCTAAGAGTAGTAAAGATTGGTGGGACAGGGCCCCAGCCTACCCATAAAAATATATACAACAAAAGCTAACAAACCTCCACACTCTGGCAGCTCCGAAGGAAAGGGCTAGCCAACCGTATAGAATTCAATTCTGTTGCTGAGGAGGTCTACTTGGATGTCTATCGGGACCTACATGCACGAATGCAGCGCCCCCAGGCAATGGGGCGTCAGTACAAAATAATGTACAGAGTATGAAAGGTTCTAGACTAAATGAGCACGTATCATAATATACCAAAAACAATTAGGTGAGGAAATCAAATTTAGATAAGCATGCCAACCCACTACTGAATCTAATAAAATATAATAATAATCAAATATCAACCTAACCAAGCCCCCATAAGCCCAGTAGGAACAAACAACATACCACCTACTTAGGCCCCCATAAACCCAGAAGGTGCCAAATCAATCTACATAACTTTATGTATCCCCTTGTCTTTGTAAGAAGTCACATAGCCCTTTTTGGCAACAATATAGCCCCGTAGGCAACACATAGCCCTCTTAGGCAACATCATAGCTCTATGGGCTACACGTAGCCCTCTTTTGCATCACATAGCCCTGTAGGCAATACATAGCCCTCTTTGGCGTCAACATAGTCCTATTAGACAACATCATAGCCCCCATAGGCAGATCATAGCTCAACAACTAACCACAATAGCCCCAAGGGCGACAAAAAACAATTGAATAGGCTGAAGGCGAGCAATTTAGCTATAAACAATATATATATGAATAATCTCCAAGTCGTTCTTAACTTAAGGTCTTTCTTAACAAATCGTGAGTCCTTAAAATGAGGGGTTATAACCACCCAATTAGCCAACCACTCACAATTACATCTACAGTTTCACCAACGTTAACTACATCTAAGGAAACATGTCGAACAAAGAGAATAACATTAACATACCTTTCCAATTAACGCTCGAAAGACCATAGTTCCTTCACGAAAGTTGTTCCTTATGTCCTAAGCTTCGCAAACACTATATATACACAGCTGGTATGCACCTATAAACAGTTTATAATTAATCTTATATCGGCAGATTTGCCATATTGCCCCAACTTGCTGTCGAAACGTCCGTAGAAATTCATAAAAACAATCATAAAAGAGTCCCGAGATGATTACCTTAGTTAACCAAGTTAAAACCTTGAAGAAACACCGATAGTTACAAATTTATATCTTCAAAAACCAGCTCCAAATGCAGCAAATAGAAGGGAAAACGGATTGCCACGTGTAGGGATTACGTTTCTAGGCACGGGGGCAATGTTTAATGGTAGAAATCGTCAAAACTAACCTTCATCATGCTAGGACTCCATAGGAACCCTCTCCTAAGTTTTCTTTCTGGTTTTGGAACTGAAATGAACTGTTTCCATGGCTAAAAACGTTAAATAGCCGACATACCATATTTCTTTACCCGACCCGGATCCGACCCGGATTCTGCCCTGGCAGTCCCTAGTAAAACCCTCATAACTTTTTACTCGAATGTCCGTTTGATACGGGGTTTTTTGCGTTGCATACTAGACTCGTAGGACTTCGATTTAATGGGTAATAGGCCTTCTAACTCTATATATATTGGGAGAAAACATCCAATACATTTTACCCAAATTTCAAAGAAATCTTTAAAAAGGAACTTACGATAACTTTCGCCAACTTTTATTTTGCCACTTACTTAACTTCAAAACTTGAGATAAAACCCTTGAACACTTAAAATATGACATACCACATCCTTTTTAATTTATTACTCACCCTCTTTGTCTTTCCACGAAGATACGAGTTAATTTAGACGTTTTGAAAAAGTTGGGGTGTTACATGTTGTTTCTTTTATTATCGCCTTACATGTTTAGTACTTTTGTTTTATATTGACGTCCCCATTGCCTGGCGGGCACTGCATTCATTCCAATAGGTTATCAGGTAGATAGGGGTCCTCACTGCGTGTGGTTGAGTTTAGATAATGATTCGTACGCTCCATACTTTATGGAGTTGCTGAGTTTAGAGTATGCTTTAGCTTTAGTTGATAACGGGTACGTTAGGGCCCTGTCCCAACTTTTTTTAGCGGTTTGTAATGTAGAGGCCTGTAGACATCTATTGTGGGTTTATGTGTTAGTTGTGGCCTTGTTGCAAGTTGTATGCTTAGTTTTTGGTCTTGTCAGCCTTATATTTATAGTGGTACTAGTTCTTTGACACGTGCGTAACATGTGTAAGTTGTGTTATGTAATGTATTATTGGAGCTGTCTTTGATGCTAAATTTATGGAGTTCATTTATCTGGCACTTCAAATACAGCTAAAAGAGACATAGAGCTAATGATATCAAGAATAGATCCCACACAATTAGTGTCACAGCTTGCAAATCTAATAATGGACATTCTTGCTAGAAAATGTCAAAGAAATGTTGGTGGAGTTAAAGAGAAGCTATTCAGTGGACACATTTCTGAATCTGAGAAACAACAACTTAAACATGCACTTAAATTACTCTTCAAGACTAAAAAACAATTGAGGATGTCAAAAAAACAAACATCATGGTTGACTTCTGCACTTCTACTATTAAGTTCAGTGGGTTTTTCAATTGATGCCAAATATCAAAATTCATGTTTGAGAAGAGTATACGAACAAGATCCTGATGGTAATCTTTGTAGTACATCATCATCAAGTGTGAGTTTGAAGCACCGTACAAGTTGCGCTTGTTAGAGCATGGTATCTTGCAAAAGGGGAATGCATGATGATGAAGAAACTATGGTTTCTACATGGTATAGAGAAATTGAAATGTACGAATCCAATTCCCTTGTAAATGTTTTTAGAATAGGGCAGTTGTCATCAATTTGTCTTAAGCAAGGTTTGGCAATTGCTTAGCTGGAGTTTTATTGCCCCAAAGACATACAGACTTTTTAAGTGTTCGTTTGGGAAACTACATTTCAAGACCGAATGTATAAGTCATGCATCAGAGAACTCAGATTCTGCTTCTAAAAGAGTCATAATGGTGGATGAAGGTGTTGAAACGTGTTTCTCTGAGTGTTTATCTCAAAACTCTCAAATATGTTGTCATGGTAGAGAACATATAACCATAAGAAACAATGATAGAAATGTACTACGAATTGGATCAGTCTTAATGAGATACACCTCAGATATTATCGATAGATGGTTCCTGTAAACACATCAGTTAGAGTCTGATTGTTTGAAAGAGAGAAGTACTTGCAGATGTTGGGATTTATTTACCATAGAGTCGGAGAATAGACCAAGTTGTTTTACTAGGGCAGTAGGAGTTCTGAAGAGATCAAGGGCATTGAATGCTTCTCATATGACTTTTCGACTACTCAACCACAAAGCAATATGGTTTTATTAATTCATAGCAAGACACCTTGTCAAAACCACAATCCTTGCAATAGTTTAAATAACCACTCTTTGGGAATCTAGATCTTTTGAAGAAGTCAAGGTTGCATCATACATTGCTCTTTCTTTCTTCAATTTCCCAACAAATTAACAACTAACTAAAAAACAGACAACTAAGTAACTCTACCCACCAAATTGAGACAAACTAGGTGGAAAGATACACCTTGATTTTGTACAGCATACTACTTTGGTTTAGGTAATTACATGTACCAGCCTAAGAAAGTCAATTACAACTAATATCTATGTCAGAGTTGAATATTTTTGGCGAAGGTTCCAACTGATCATTATTGGACATTGAATGTATGATTCCCTGAAGAAAAATAAAGACATAAATTAATCATTTAAGGCCCATGGATATCATGCAAAATCTATTCATCTTTGTGAGAAACAAATAAATGATAGAGAACTGCAAATGTTCTGCAAGAAGAAAAATTAGTATCAAGTAAACCAGAGAAAGAAAGGCTTTAACCTCATATCCTCAAGGCATATAACGAAAAATTGCCCCTTGATGAAAATTCCAATCTTAGCTTCTAATATGTCAAGAGAACTGGCAGACGCACGGGATATTCATGCTACAGGAAACATAAGATCTTCTCAAAGATATGCCGAAACCATGGTAAGGTAAGAAATCACACACATCAAGTGCATCCATACTACCAAGGAAGTTCCTTGACCCAATCTTTATCGGTTGTAATTAGGTAGATACTTACAACTTGTTAGGTATATACTTACAACTCGTTAATGCTGGTGAGCATTTAATTGAAAGCCTAATCCAATCTTTTAACTCTGTTTTGTTGAAGAAGGAACATTGTTATCTTAAAAAAAATCTAGGCATAAAGGGAAAACAATTAATATTGTAGAAGAAGGTTTGATTTACTAAGACAGTACCTTTGGCTAAGCTGATGTAACAGGGCATACCTATTTGTTTTTGCAGAAGTTGTAAGTTTGATGGGAAACAACAAGCAACGTTTGGCTGTGTTATAGATAGAGAAGCAAAAAGTTGCATCAGTTGGGGAAGACTGACAAAGTATGATTGTTTTAACATTGGTGCTTATCCACAATGTGAGATATTGAAGTGAAAACTGTTCGAGTAGGAGTTTGTAACTATTTGCCTAAAAGAATGTAGTGTGAGGTGTGTTTATTTAGAGCTTTATTTAAGTTAGGAGTAGTAATTTAACATTCATATGTTGGAGTTCATGATGGATGGATGGATGTATCGATTGATAGATAAATGGATGGATGGATAGATAGATAGATAGTTAGATAGATAGATAGATAGATAGATAGATAGACAGATAGACAGATAGACAAATAGATGGAAGGATGGAAGGATGGATGGATGGATGGATACATGGATACATGGATGGATGGATGGATGGATAGATAGATAGATAGATAGATAGATAGATAGATGGATGGATAGATGGATAGATGGATAGATGGATAGATGGATCTATGGATGGATGGATGGATGGATGGATGTATGGATGGATGGATAGATAGATACATGAATGGATGGATGGATAGATAGATGGATAGATAGATGGATGGATGGATGGATGGATAGATAGATGGATGGATGGATGGATAGATAGATAGACAGATAGATAGATGGATGGATGGATGGATGGATAGATAGATAGATAGATAGATAGATAGATAGACCGATAGATAGATAGACCGATGGATGGATGGATGGATGAATGGATAGACAGATAGAGAGATAGACAGGTAGAGAGACAGACAGATAGATAGATAGATAGATAGATAGATGTGGTCCGATAAGTCCTACATCTAATGGAGGTAAACGCTATTTCATTAGCTTCATCGATGATTATAACAGAAATACTTGGGTCTTTTTCTTAAGAGAAAAATCTGAAGCATTTGAAACATTAAGAAGTTTAGAGTGCTTGTTGCAAATGAAGTAGGTTGTCAAATTAAGTGTTTGCGGATTGATCGAGGTTGTGAATATAACTCACTAGAATATGTAGAATTTTGTGAGAAACATGGAATTAAAAGGCATCTTACCGCAGCCTACACACCTTAACAGAATGGTCTGTGTAGAAGGAAAAATTGCACAATTCTTGATATGGTACGTAGTCTTTTGAAGAGAAGTCACTTACCAAGAGACTTTTGGGCAGAAGCAGTTTGTTGGAGAGTTCATATATTGAATTGATGTCCTACTAACTCTATTCAAAGTATGACACCTCATGAAGCTTGGAGTAGGCGTAAACCAAATGTTGAGTACTTTCAGATTTTTGGGTGTATAGCATATGCACATATTCCAGATGCGGCAAGGAAGAAGTTGGACGATAAAGGTCAGAAGTGCATTTTCCTTGGTATTAGTGACAAATCAAAAGCTTATCACTTGTTCAATCCTATTACCAAGAAAATAGTTGTTAGCCGAGATGTTATTTTTAATGAAGAAGCAATCTGTAATTGGGGTGATGACAATTCGTTTCAACATATTCCAGTTTCTGTTGAAGAAGAAGAGGAACCAGAACGACCTTTGGAGATCAGTTCACAAGCAAGTCCAATTGTACAGGATGCTGAAAGTGTTGAACATGAATCAGGTGGCTCTCGGTTCAACAATGAACGTCTACAACGTAATAGAGGGGCACGAAGATGGTTGGAAAATTATGAGGTATATGGGACTAGGAAATCTGGAAATACAGTAAGTCATTTTTCTTTATTTTCATATTATGATCCTATATCTTTTGTTGATGTTGTTAAAGATCTGAAGTGGCAGCAAGCCATGGATGAGGAGATTTGATCAATTGAAAAAAATGATACTTGGGTATTGACAAATCTTCCAGAAAATCAGAAAACCATTGGTGTCAAATGGGTTTACAAAACAAAGTTGAAGGAAAACGGAGAGGTCGACAAGTTCAAAGCTCGCTTAGTAGCAAAAGGCTACAAGCAAGAATATGGTGTTGACTATGTAGAAGTGTTTTCTCCCGTTGCTCGTTTAGATACCATCAGATTGGTGATTGCTTTGGCTACTAAAAAAGCTTCGAAAATCTATCAGTTGGACGTGAAATCTTCCTTCCTACATGGTGAACTTCAAGAAAAGGTATTTATCGAACAACCTCCTGGCTATGTGAAATTTGGTGGTGAGAATAAAGTGCTTAGACTGAAAAAGGCTCTATATGGACTAAAACAAGCTCCAAGAGCTTGGTATAGTCGCATAGATACTTATTTTTCAAATGAGGGATTTTGAAAGTGTCCACATGAACATACTCTTTATATAAAAAGGAAAGGTGCAGGGGTCTTAATGGTGTGTTTCTATGTGGATGACTTAATTTATACCGGAAGTGATGTGTCTATGATTGAGAACTTTAAGAAGTCCATGATGGTTGAGTTTGACATGTCCAATTTGGGTATGATGCATTATTTTCTTGGTTTAGAAGAGAATCAATCTGCTGATGGTATTTTTGTTTCTCAAAAGAAATATGTGCAAGATATTCTGGACAGATTCCAGATGAAAAATAGCAACACTATGAGCACACCAATGGAGAAAGGTCTGAAGCTCGTCAAAGAACCTGAAGGGAGAAAAGTCGACAGCACTTTATACAAGCAAATTGTTGGAAGCTTGATGTACTTGTCGGCAACAAGGCCTGATGTTATGCACGATGTAAGTCTTATTAGCAGATTCATGGAGAGTCCAAAAGAAATGCATCTACAAGCTTCCAAGAGGATCCTACGGTACTTGAATGGCACCAGTGACCTTGGAATTCTTTATCAGATGAGAGCAGCTGGAGATTTAGTTGGTTACACTGATAGTGACTATGCTGAAAATCTTGAAGACAGGAAAAGCACATCAGGATATGTTTTTATGTTGGGCTCTGGAGTTATTTCTTGGTCTTCAAAGAAGCAACCTATTGTTACTTTGTCAACTACCGAGGCAGAGTATGTAGCTGCAACATCGTGTGCCTGTCAAGCAGTATGGCCGAGGAATATTCTTGAAGAACTTCATTTTAAGTAGCAAAGACCAACGCCAATCTATTGTGACAATACTTCGGCGATTAATATTGCAAAGAATCCAATTGAACATGGACGAAGTAAGCATATAGATGTGAAGGATCACTTATTGTGTGAACTGACTAAGGATGCAAATATTAGTCTTATTTATTGTAGAAGTGAATAGCAGGTTGCAGACATGTTCACAAAGCCCCTGAAACCAGTGTCCTTTCTAAAGCTATGCGATCAACTTGGTGTTTGCAAATTAAACTGAAAGATGTTTCAGTTTAAAGGAGGGAATGTTGGCAACGTGATCAGACGTGGTTTAGTAGTTAGGTTGTTGCATTTGTTTAGGAGTAATTAAGTTGTTTTCTAGTCTTTAGGCTATAGGAGTAGTGGAGTCAGTTTTTATATTCAGAATTATTAGGAGAGTAAACATGTTTTTTATTTATAATGTTTTCTATTTAAGGACTCTTGTAACTGAGTATTTAGAGGGATCTATATGGAGAAAATTTCCACACTTGCGAGTCTTTTCTTTTCATCTTTGCTGCAGTTTATTTTCGACAGACAGATAGACAGACAGAAAGATAGACAGACAGAAAGATAGACAGACAAACAAACAAACAAATAGACAGACAGACAGATACATAGAGGACGGAGGACAGAGGACGGGCAGACAGATAGATACATAGAGGACGGAGGACGGACAGACAGACAGATACATAGAGGACGGAGGACGGACAGACAGACAGATACATAGATGGCTTTCATGCAGCTTGTGATTTAAAGAGACCATGTTTGTCTGCTTTGTTTCTATTTATATTATGAAGGTTGTGTGTTGTTTAGGCCTTGTCGGCCTTGACTTGTTGTAGGTGGTGTTACTTGGCTAGTTTCTTTCGGTTTGTTCGCTCAAGTGAGGAACTAAGTGTCGGTCGGGCCCCTCCGGATTTGGGGTGTGACATTATAAGTTATAAGAACCTACGAATAGACTCTTAAGTATTATTATATTAATTCATACCAATTCAATGTTGATTTCATCAAGTTGGGCCAGTCGTGAATTTGAGTTGGCAAGGGAATGGCTTCTCAATATACGTTGGTCAAAGATGAATTTTGTAGAGCACGAAAGCTTATTTTAGCCTCAAAGATAGTAATTATTAATAAACTATTTGACAATAATATTTTCCATGAAGTGCTAATGCGAACTCATACAAGTATTTACTAACGATGTATTTATCACTTTGTACTAACATATTTTCCTTAGATTTCATGTATTTATAATAGACATTCTAATGTCACTTATATTATCTCAAAAGTTCTTTAATTAGCATGGAATACACGTGCAATGCATGTGACCCAAAACTAGTAATAAAGATATTCCCATGAGGTCTCAAACAAAGTCAGATTTGTATCATCTCTTGTGATTGACCATGGTAATTTTAATTGAGAAACTACATTTAGAATTATTTTTTAATGCATCAACACTATGTGATACTATTTCATTACTTTTTCTAACTGTAATTCAAACTTGATACATTAATGGAAAGAGATTATTTAAATGGAAAATTATAGCTAGAGATGAATATGTTTATGTGTGTACACAATAGTAAGAGTAATATTACAAATTTCCGGTCGATACGGTCCAAATATTCCTATAAAAGCATAACACTAAATTAAACTTACTACATGATTAAAACATAGTACTCCGTACTAGCTAATATTAATTTATTTAACCATTTCTTTCTTAGAAAATAAATGGCTCGTGTTTTTTGCCTTGGAACAATAAATAAACAAAGCTTTGACAAATATAAGTTGAAGTAAATAAACAAAGCTTGGTAAATATAACTTGAAGTAGAAAAGTTTGCGATCAATTGATTAAAAAAATAAAATAAGAGACTATAACTTGATAGAAAGAAAAGGACAAAGTATTTCGATCAAACAGAAGCAAATACTAAGTAAGTAAACTTGGAGAGACCAAACTTTCTGTAAAAGCAAATCCATTTTGAAGGATACCATGAGGAAATAATGTAAAGGGACCTCTCTGTGTTCTATATGCATTTTCCCCAGATTCACAATGTAAGCACCAAAATCACACTTCACCATCATCAAATCTATATTTTGGTGCGGCTATACATATATCAAGATCTACTATAGAAAATATTGTATGGAAAGATTCCTCAAGACCATAATCTTTCATCACCCATAACATAAAAGTGTGGTTCCCCTGAATATACCCATTAGTATAAGCACGCAACATTCCATCCAATATTGAAATGCCAATATTAATGTTGCTCAAGCTTATTTGCTCTAGTAATGATATTTCTCCATACACTTCATGAGAAATATCAAATGAAACCACAAAATAATTTTTTGAATTACCAACCCAATGAAATGAACCATGTATAAACGCCAATGAATGCATACCATGCACCATATAGTAAATGTCACGAGGATGTTCAACAATTTTTCTCCAAGAACCACTTTTCAGTGCTAGAACTTCACCAGGTACTCTGTTATGATCACTTCCACCATTGGGAAATTTAAGGATTTTATAATCTTAACTGGTCGAGTCAAAACACATTCCCAAACATGAAAATTCCTCCATTGGAAATTCTGGAGCGGGAAGTACAATCGATTCTCCTGTGGAGGGATTCCATAGCAAAAGTATTTGGCGTTCAACACTATTTTCATAAACCTTGATAATAACCAAACCGTCGCAACAACAGTAGACTATGCAATGTCGTGGTTCAATATTTCACTACTAAAAAAACAGTGAATACCGACCTCAGGAGGTCGGTATTCCCTGAAATACCGACCTAAAACCAACATCCCAGCTTAGGTCGGAAAAAGCTTGGTCGCTATTCAATACCGACCTCTGGAGGTCGGTATTTACTGACCTCTCGAGGTCGGTTTTTATTTTATGTCGGAATATTCATTTTTTTAAATTCCGACCTCTGGAGGTCGGTATTTTTATTTTTGTAATGTTGAAATTCCGACCTCCAGAGGTCGGTATTTTTATTTTTGTATTTTTGAAATTCCGACCTCCGGAGGTCGATATTTTTATTTTTGTAATGTTGAAATTCCGACCTCTGGAGGTCGGTATTTTTATTTTTGTAATGTTGAAATTCCGACCTCTGGAGGTCGGTATTTTTATTTTTGTAATGTTGAAATTCCGACCTCCGGAGGTCGGTATTTTTATTTTTGTAATGTTGAAATTCCGACCTCCGGAGGTCGGTATTTTTATTTTTGTATTTTTGAAATTCCGACCTCCGGAGGTCGGTATTTTTATTTTTGTATTGTTGAAATTCCGACCTCCGGAGGTCGGTATTTTTATTTTTGTAATGTTGAAATTCCAACCTCCGGAGGTCGGTATTTTTATTTTTTATTTTTGAAATTCCGACCTCCGGAGGTCGGTTTTTTGCTGCAAAACAGGCAGCAAATTGCTGCAATTTTTAGTTGCCCACCTGCATATTTATACCAAAACAACCCAAAGCCAAATAAACTTCATCCAACCAAAACAACCCAAAGCCAAATAAACTTCATCCAACCAAAACAACCCAAAGCCAAATATAATTCATCCAACCAAAACAACACAATATTTTCAACATATACAAACTATTTCAAAATAAACTTCATCCAACTTCAAAATAAACTAAAATACGATCAAATTAAACAATTCTAAAAATATAGAAGTCTAAAATGTCAAATAGATACAACTACTCTTCATCACCCTCACTCTCCTTATCATTCTCATCACCCTCCTGATCAGATCCATCACTGCTAACCGGACATGGAGGAAGAATATTTCCTGATTCAAAAAGAAAAGTTAGTTGGGCCTGAAGCGCTGCATACCTCTTGTGACTACAAAACTTACAAGACTCTAGATTGACATCCTCCTTATAGTAAAACATGCAACCTTTTTCACAACAATCAATTCTTATCGAGGAGAGTCCTAACTTAGACACCAATGCATTTGCTTTATAATAAGAATCAGGAATCTCTACATTGGGATCAACTAATTCCTTCATAAGTTCTATCATAGAGTCCATTGCTCCTTGAGAAATATTATTGTCATATTTGATACTTAACAATCTAACTGCAACAGACAATTTAGAGTGTTAGACTCCCGTTGAACAAAGGACTACTACAATCACGCAATTGTTCATAAAAGATGTTTGTTTCTTCATTAGGAGCTTCTTCTACATTTTCTCCTTGTTCAAAATCAGAATGCATCCCAAAAGCATCATTAATCATATCTGACATTCTAGAACCTTGGAAATAATTATGCTCGGTAGATCTACTACTTTCACCGACAACAAAGTTATTAAACATAGTGTCACTTTCAACCTCACCATGGCTAGTCCAAACTGTATACCCTGGTTTGAATCCATTCATCATAAGATGCATAGCAACAGTCTCTGTTGTATGATATCTCACATTTTCACAATTAACACACGGACACCTAATCAATCTTGAATTTAAAAAATCATCAAGTGTCATTGCATGATTTATAATCTAGTGACACCTTCTGCAAATTCTGGAATCATACCCGCTCGACCAGGATTGTTTCTATTATACATCCAACTACGATTAGGATTCATCTACACAAACAATAATGATAATTTTAATTCCATCAACTAAATAACATTTGAATTTATTTAAACAACTTAACCACTTTCTAAGTCTAACTGGTTTTGACATATTTATTTTAACTTATTTAAACAACTTAACAACTTTAACTAGTTTAGTTTTGACTTAATTCGAACAACTAAATCCACCAACTAAACCACAATATTTATTTTAACTTATTTAAACAAACTTAACTTTTTAACTTTAACTATATTAGTTTTGACTTAATTCCAACAACTAAATTCACTAACTAAACCGACATTATTTATTTTAACTTATTTAAACAACATAACAACTTTTGAACTTTAACTACATTAGTTTTGACTTAATTCCAACAACTAAATTCACTAACTAAACCGACATTGTTTATTTTAACTTATATAAACAACATAACAACTTTAACTAGTTTAGTTTTGACTTAATACAACAACTAAATCCACCAACTAAATCACATTATTTATTTTAATTTATCTAAACAACTTAACAACTTTTTAACTTTAACTACATTAGTTTTGACTTAATTCCAACAACTAAATCCATCAACAAAACCACATTATTTAATTTAACTTATTTAAACAACTTAACAACTTTATAACTTTAACAACTTAACAACTTTTTAAAGCTAAGTGTCAACACTAGATGGACACAAATCGATCTTCCAAGAAATTCAATTTTGTCATCTATAGGATCAACTAGTGTTGATACTTATGCTTAACAAACACATTATTCCTAAATTAAAGCTTAATAGCAACACTAGATGGACACAAATCGATCTTGCAAGAAAATCAATTTTGTCATCAATAGGATCAACTAGTGTTGATACTTATGCTTAACAAACACATTATTCCTAAATTAAAGCTTAATAGCAACACTAGATGGACACAAATCGATCTGCAAGAAAATCAATGTTATCAATAACAATAGGTAATCTAAAAAAAAAAAAAAAAAAAAAAAAAATCGATCTGCAAAAAATCAATTTGTCATAATAGGATAACTATGTTATACTTATGCTTAACAAACACATTATTCCTAAATTAAAGCTTAATAGCAACACTAGATGGACACAAATCGATCTTGCAAGAAAATCAATTTTGTCATCAATAGGATCAACTAGTGTTGATATTTATGCTTAACAAATATATTATTTCTAAATTTAAAGCTAAGTGTCAACACTAGATGGACACAAATCGATCTTGCAAGAAAATCAATTTTTGTCATCAATAGGATCAACTAGTGTTGGTACTTATGCTTAACAAATATATTATTTCTAAATTTAAAGCTAAGTGTCAACACTAGATGGACACAAATCGATCTTGCAAGAAAATCAATTTTGTCATCAATAGGATCAACTAGTGTGGCTTAGTTAAAAAAAAAAAAAAGTAAGTGTCAACTAGATGACATATCTTGTAGATATTTTTCATTATAATAGTTTGGTACTTATGCTTACCAAATATATTATTTCTAAATTTAAAGCTAAGTATCAATACTACATGGACACAAACACATTATTGAAAACAATTGTACTTGAACTTTAGAAATTTAGAAGCACCAACCTTATCTCCTACTTTGATGAAAGAAGCAATATAGTCTTATATCAACTTTTTTAGATGTTGAGCTACCTCAGTTGCCTAGCACGAAAAGTTCTAAAATTAGTTATATATAAACTTCAAATCCAAGAATATTAGTTATATATATATATATATATATATATATATATATTCAAGTTTTAATAAGTTCAAGTTTTCAATTCAAGTTCATATCTAATTTCTAAAATTAATTAGTTATATATTCAAGCTAATTAGTTCCAAGTTCAAGTTCTAATTTCAAGTTCAAGTCTAAGTTCAACTTCAAATTTTAAGTTCATGTTCTAAGTTCAAGTTCAAGTTCAAGTTCTAATTTCAAGTTCAAGTTCTAAGTTCAAGTTCAAATTCTAATTTCAAGTTCAAGTTCTAAGTTCTAATTTCAAGTTCAAGTTCTAATTTCAAGTTCAAGTTCTAATTTCAAGTTCAAATTCTAATTCAAGTTCTAAGTTCTAAGTTCTAAGTTCAAGTTCAAGTTCAAGTTCAAGTACAGGTTCTAAGTTCAAGTTCAAGTTTTAATTTCAAGTTCAAGTTCCAAGTTCAAGTTCAAGTTCAAGTTCTAAATTCATGTTCAAGTTCTAAGTTCAAGTTCAAGTTCTAAGTTCTAAGTTCTAAGTTCTAGTTCTAGTTCAAGTTCAAGATCAAGTTCTAAGTTCAAGTTCAAGTTCAAGTTCAAGTTCTAAGTTCAAGTTCAAGTTCTAAGTTCTAAGTTCAAGTTCAAGTTCAAGTGCAAGTTCTAAGTTCAAGTTCAAGTTCTAAGTTTAAATTCTAATTTCAAGCTCAAATTCTAAGTTTAACTTCAATTCTAAGTTCAAGTTCAAGTTCAAGTTCAAGTTCTAAGTTCTAAGTTCTAAGTTCAATTTCAATTTCATTCAATTTCAAGTTCAAGTTCAAGTTCAAGTTCAAGTTCAAGTTCAAGTTCTAAGTTCAAGTTCAAGTTTAATTTTTAATTTCAATTTCAAGTTCTAAGTTCAAGTTCAAGTTCTAAGTTCAAATTCTAAGTTTAACTTCAAATTCTAAGTTCAAGTTCAAGTTCAAGTTCAAGTTCAAGTTCTAAGTTCAAGTTCAAGTTTTAATTTCAAGTTCAAGTTCCAAGTTCAAGTTCAAGTTCAAGTTCTAAGTTTAACTTCAAATTCTAAGTTCAAGTTCAAGTTCTAAGTTCACGTTCAAATTCTAAGTTCAACTTCAAATTCTAATTAAGTTCATGACATTCAAACATTCATCTTCTACTCATAACACTTCAATTACTAATTTCTAACTTCAAATTAACACTTTACTAACTAGTCCTAAAATCAAATCCAAAAAAATCTCAATCTAACCTCAAATTACATATTCTCAAGTTTAAACTAGTTCTAAAATATAAAAATGCTAATTCTTCACTAACTAACAATGCCCAATTTAAAAATGCCTAATTTCTTTTTAAAAAAACCTTAAAATAAAAATCTTCAATTATCTATACCTAACTAACAATAATCAAATCAAATTAACAATTGAATAACACAACCAACAAACAAAAACAATAATATACTGACAAACAATCAATTATAATTACTAGCATTAAAGCCAAGTATTAATACTAGATGGACACAAACACATTATTCAAAACAATTGTACTTGAACTTGAGAAATTTAGAAGCACCAACCTTATCTCCAACTTTGATGAAAGAAGCAAAATAGTCCTGTATCAACTTTTTTACATGTTGAGCTTCCTCAGTTGCCTAGCACGAAAAGTTCTTAAATTAGTTAAATATAAACTTCATATCCAAGAATATTAGTTTATATATATATATATATATATTCTCAAGTTTTAATAAGTTCAAGTTTCAATTCAAGTTCATATATAATTTCTAAACTTAATTAGTTATATATTCAAGCTAATTAGTTCCAAGTTCAAGTTATAATTTCAAGTTCATATTCCTAATTAAGTTCAATTTATAGTAAATTCAAGTTATAGTTAATTATAAGTTCTAATTAAGTTGTAATTCAAATCCCAAAAATTCTAAATTCAAACTAGCTAGCTAGTGTCCCAACTTCAAACTATTAAATTAGTCCTAAAATATCAAATATAATTCAAACTATTAGTCCTAAATTCCAAATTCAAATTAGTCTTAAAATCACAAATTGAAAGTACTCCTAGAATTCAAAAATCAAACTATAGTGCTAAAATCCCAAATTCAAACTATTAGTATTCCTAAAATCTCAATAATAATTCAAACTAGTCTTAAATTCAAAATTCAAACTAATCTTAAAATCACAAATTCAAACTAGCCCTAAAATCCCAAAATCTAACTAGTACTAAAATCCTAAATTCAAATTAGCTAGCTATTCCTAATCCCAAATTCAAACTATTAGTCCTAAAATCTCAATAATAATTCAAACTAACTCAAACAATACGTTCAAACAACTCCTTAAATACCCTAATTCAATCTAATCTTACAATTCCAAAATCAAACTAATTAACTTAAGAAATACCGAATTTCAAACAAATCCTAAGATACCCTAATTCAAACTAACCCTAACATTAAAATTTTCAATTCACAATCAACAAACACAAACTAACAATCAAATAATACCTAATTCAAACTAACAATCAAAAACCCTAAATCATTCACTTACTAACTAACAATCAATCAAACTAACAATCAATAAAACTAAGTATATTAGTACTCTAATTTTGAGATACTTCAACTAAATAGAAACAAAAGTAATCTATTATGGAGGTTCTAAAAATTCACCTTCACTAAGAAGGTCGGGGATGGAGGTGCTAGTCGAGATGGAGGCGGCGCCGGTCGGAATGGAGGCGGCGCCAGTCGAGATGGAGGCGCGCAACCTCCTGCTGCTGGGCGTGACTTCCTCTGCAGCTACCGCGACGTCCTCTGCTGCTGCGAAGGTGGGTGGCTGCGGTCGGGGATGGCGGTGTGGCGTCGGTCGGGGATGGTGGCGTGGCGCCGGTCGGGATGGGTGGGGATCGGCGCCGATGGGGGTGGGTCTGGAGTGGGGAGTGAAAGTGGACTTAAGTTTTGAGAGTTAGTGTTTAGGAGTAAGACTTATATTGTCATTCTTTTTTTAAGAGAATTCTTTAATTTACCGACCACGGGATGTCGATATTTTTTAAAATAATTATCTATATTTAAAAATATTTAATAAATACTGGCATCATGAAGTCGATATTATTTAAATAAAATAATAATTTAAATATACCGACCTCCTTAGGTTGGTATTTATTAATTTATTTTAATATAAATTCACCTCTAGAGGTTGATTTTATATATATATATAATTTAACTACATATCAACAGAAGTTTAATTTAACAAATTTAAATATATATGTATATATATATATATATGTATATATGTATATATATAACTACATATCAACAGAAGTTTAATTTAATAAATTTAAAAAATAAAATAAAATATATATATATATATATATATATATATATATATAAACTCACCTCTTGAGGTTGATTTTATTAATTAAACATATATATATATATATATAATTATTTTAATAAAAACTCACCTCTTGAGGTTGATTTTATTAATTAAACATATATATATATATATATATATATAATTATTTTAATAAAAACTCACCTCTTGAGGTTGATTTTATTAATTAAACATATATATATAGAATAATATAGAAGTAATGCAAGATACAGAACGATAAAAAGAAAAAGAAAACTATGCTCCCTATTTTAATATAGAATATCCCTATTTTATCATTCTAGAAAAAAAATATCTATATATATATAATTATTTAATATAAACTCACCTCTTGAGGTTGATTTTATTAATTAAACATATATAATTTAACTACACATCAACATATAATATATGTATATGTATACATACATATATATACATCTATATATAATTTAACAACACATCAACAGAAGTTTACTTCATTAAATTACATATATATATATATATATGTACACACACACACACACACACATATATATATATATATACATAATTATTTTAATATAAACTCATCTCTTGAAGTTGATTTTATTAATTAAACATATATATATATGTATCACATTAAATTTTAAGAACACAAAATGGTCCTCCGGAAAATGATTTAAATAAAATTAAATCAAAATAGAAAATAATACCGACATCAAGAGGTCGGTTTTTATTGTAATTCATTTTCTAGGAAAAATTCCGACTTCTTGAGGTCGGAATTTGGTTTACCAAAAAACCGCAAACCGACCTCCGGATGTCGCTTTTAAAAGTAATTAGATGAAATAAAAATACCGACCTCCGGATGTCGCTTTAATTAATAGTCGAAATAAAAATACCGACCTCATGAGGTCGGTATTTTAATTACATACTATTTAATTTTTACCGACATTCGGAAGTCGGTATTATGAAATATTTAATTGAGAAAAAATTCCGACCTCAGGAGGTCGGAATTTTTAATGAATTACAATAAAAACCGACCTCTTGATGTCGGTATTATTTTCTCAATTAAATATAAAAAATACCGACCTCATGAGGTCGGTATTTTACATTAATTTATTTTTAATATTTAATTTTACCGACATACGGAAGTCGGTATTACAATTATTATTGTTTTTTATTTTACACAAAACCTATTGAGAAAAAATAAAATATTGTTATTTATATATATATAATTATTTTAATATAAACTCACCTCTTGAGGTTGATTTTATTAATTAAACATATATAATTTAACTACACATCAACATATAATATATGTATATGTATACATACATATATATACATCTATGTATGTATACATACATATATATACATCTATGTATGTATATATATATATATATATATATATATATATATATATACAATTTAATAAATTTACATATATATAGATGTATACATATACATATATATGTATATATATAGATGTATACATATATATATAGATGTATACAATATGTATATGTATACATCTATATATATATATATAAACATATATATACATATATATATGTAAATTTATTAAATTAAACTTCTGTTGATGTGTAGTTAAATTATATATATATAGATGTATACATATACATAAATAGATGTATATATATAGATGTATAAATATATATAGATGTATACAATATGTATATGTATACATCTATATATATATATATATGTATATATATATATATATATATATATATATATATATATATACATATATATACATATATATATATGTAAATTTATTAAATTAAACTTCTGTTGATGTGTAGTTAAATTATATATATATATATATATATATATATATATATATATATATATAATTATTTTAATATAAACTCACCTCTTGAGGTTGATTTTATTAATTAAACATATATAATTTAACTACACATCAACATATAATATATGTATATGTATACATACATATATATACATCTATACATATATATATATATATATATATATATGTGTGTGTGTGTGTATATATATATAGAGGTATATATGTGTGTGTATATATATATAGAGGTATATATGTGTATATATATATAGATGTATGTATATATGTGTATATATATATAGATGTATATATAGATGTACACATATATATATATATATGTAAATTTATTAAATTAAAATTTTGTTGATGTGTAATTAAATTATATATATATATATATATATATATATATATATATATATATATATATACACACACACATATATATACATAATTATTTTAATATAAACTCACCTCTTGAGGTTGATTTTATTAATTAAACATATATATATATGTATCACATTAAATTTTAAGAACACAAAATGGTCCTCCGGAAAATTATTTAAATAAAATTAAATCAAAATAGTAAATAATACCTACATCAATAGGTCGGTTTTTATTGTAATTCATTTTCTGGGAAAAATTCCGACTTCTTGAGGTCGGAATTTGGTTTACCCGCAAATCGCAAACCGACCTCCGGATGTCGCTTTTAAAAGTAATTAGATGAAATAAAAATACCGACCTCCGGATGTCGCTTTAATTAATAGTCGAAATAAAAATACCGACCTCATGAGGTCGGTATTTTAATTACATACTATTTAATTTTTACCGACATTCGGAAGTCGGTATTATGAAATATTTAATATAGAAAAAATTCCAACCTCAGGAGGTCGGAATTTTTAATGAATTACAATAAAAACCGAGCTCTTGATGTCGGTATTATTTTCTCAATTAAATATAAAAAATACCGACCTCATGAGGTCGGTATTTTATATTAATTATTTTTACTATTTAATTTTTCCGACATACGGAAGTCGGTATTATAATTTTTTTTGTTTTTTATTTTACACAAAACCTATTGAGAAAAAATAAAATATTGTTATTTATATATATATAATTATTTTAATATAAACTCACCTCTTGAGGTTGATTTTATTAATTAAACATATATAATTTAACTACACATCAACATATAATATATGTATATGTATACATACATATATATACATCTATGTATATATATATATATATATATATATGTAATTTAATAAATTTACATATATATATAGATGTATATATGTATATATATATACATCTATATATATATGTTAATTTATTAAATTAAACTTCTGTTGATGTGTAGTTAAATTATATATATATATATATAATTATTTTAATATAAACTTACCTCTTGAGGTTGATTTTATTAATTAAACATATATAATTTAACTACACATCAACATATAATATATGTATATGTATACATACATATATATACATCTATGTATGTATATATATATATATATATGTAAATTTATTAAATTAAAATTCTGTTGATGTGTAGTTAAATTTTATATATATATATATATATATATATATATATATATATACACAATTATTTTAATATAAACTCACCTCTTGAGGTTGATTTTATTAATTAAATATATATATATATATATATATATATGTATGTATCACATTAAATTTTAAGAACACAAAATGGTCCTCCGGAAAACGATTTAAATAAAATTAAATCAAAATAGAAAATAATACCGACATCAAGAGGTCGTTTTTTATTGTAATTCATTTTCTGGGAAAAATTCCGACTTCTTGAGGTCGGAATTTGGTTTACCCGCAAATCGCAAACGGACCTCCGGATGTCGCTTTTAGAAGTAATTAGATGAAATAAAAATACCGACCTCCAGATGTCGCTTTAATTAATAGTCGAAATAAAAATACCGACCTTATGAGGTCGCTATTTTAATTACATACTATTTAATTTTTACCGACATTTGGAAGTCGGTATTATGAAATATTTAATTGAGAAAAAATTTTGACCTCAGGAGGTCGAAATTTTTAATGAATTACAATAAAAACCGACCTCTTGATGTCGGTATTATTTTCTCAATTAAATATAAAAAATACCGACCTCATGAGGTTGGTATTTTATATTAATTTATTTTTACTATTTAATTTTACCGACATACGGAAGTCGGTATTATAATTTTTTTTGTTTTTTATTTTACACAAAACCTATTGAGAAAAAATAAAATATTGTTATTTATTTATTTTTTTAATACCGACATCAAGAGGTCGGTTTTTATTGTAATTCATTTTTTCCGAGAAAATTTCCGACCTCCAGAGGTCGGAATTTGGTTTTCACGCTTTCCGCAAACCGACCTCCGGATGTCGCTTTTAAAAGTAATTAGATGAAATAAAAATACCGACCTCCGGATGTCGCTTTAATTAATAGTAATTAGATGAAATAAAAATACCGACCTCCAGATGTCGCTTTAATTAATAGTAATTAGATGAAATAAAAATACCGACCTCATGAGGTCGGAAGTCGGAATTATAAAATATTTAATTGAGAAAAAATTCCGACTTCCTGAGGTCGGAATTTTTAATGAATTACAATAAAAACCGACCTCTTGATGTCGGTATTATTTTCTCAATTAAATATAAAAAATACCGACCTAATGAGGTCGGTATTTTTATTGTAATTCATTTTTTCCGGGAAAAATTCCGACCTCCGGAGATCGGAATTTGATTTTCCCGCTTTATTTTGCATAAAAACCGACTACTTGTAAATACCGACCTCCATTTGAGGTCGGAAATTTTTAGGTCGGTATTCACTGTTTTTTTAGTAGTGTTTAAAGGGCAATTTAGTTCCCATACATCCTCTACTAGTTGAACCAATGAAACCGAACAACAATAAATGGAATATATAGACTTCTTAGGGCGCAATTTGTAGAACATAAATTTTTGGAAACTTTTGTCCCTCTTGGCATGAGTGAGATCCTTCATTTTAAAATACGGCTCATGATCAGTGTACCCCAAAATTTTGAAATACAATTAAATCGAAGAAGAGACCGCACAGGCAACCTACTGAGGATTCCCACAAGTAAATCCTCTTAAGAGTTTACATCCATGGCCTAGATAGACAAGAAAGGTCTATCATACACCTTTTTTAAGTATTAAAATATTATATAATTACCACCAAAAGTTTTAAAAAGATAAACGAGAAGGCATCATAATTTATTTTATCTACTATTACCAAAAAATAGAGTATTAAAAAATTAGAAAATTTTAACAAGAGAAAAAAATCTAACTTCTTTGTCAGTTGAAACATGAGAGAGAAACTAACAAGACAAGCACTCTAAGAATCTCTGACTATTCAATGTTTCAGTGAAGGTATAAAACTGATATAAGGATAGTATATTTTTCATCTATCATTATTTTCTAGCGTGACTTTAACATTTTTGTGGTCGAAACAATTGATGCTTATAAGTGATGCATTCTTGTTCTACTAAAGTTTACCAGTAGGTGTGTGTTTGGTATGAAAAAAAAGATTAAATTTTAGGCTTGTATATTTATTTTATCCACTATGTTTCACAATTATCATAGGTAAAAGGATTTGGTCCTTGCAAAATAAATGATGATGTTATTCTCCTTCATGGGATGATGGAACCTAAATAGGGAAATGACACATTTTATCCATAGAAATAGAGAACACATAGATATTAAGTCAAACCAACAACAAATTGAATAAATAAACTCAATTAGTAACACGTGAATTCACATGTTCCCGATCAACAGTATTCATCATTTATCTTGTTTTGATGGTTGCACAACTCTTGATCCTGAATTTATAAAATTGGATGAAATTGGCTTAAATTGTCAAAAATAACATGCATACACAAAATAGAAAAAAAAACAAATACCTTTGAGAATTTGATTGAAAAGTATTGACTGGTTGTTCAGATGTTTATCTACTATCTTTGAAGATTTAATTTGAATGCCTAATTTTTTTCATAATATATAAATTGGTTATAGTTATTTATGAAAGAAACATAAATACATTACCAAAAAAAAAGAATTTTTTTTATAATCTACCCTAATAGACACTATCCAACAAAAAATAACACTATGCACTGCTTTCCATAAAATCATTATTCAATATCTAAATTTATATTATTTAATAAAATATATTTATCAATTATTAGATACAAATTAAGCTTCTAGTCTTAACGTGGTTATTCACTATCGAGTGTTAATTTTATTAAAATATTAGATTTTCTTGTTCCATTTAGCAAGATCACATGTCATACAATGTCAGATATTAAAATACTATATATTAAATGAATTATTTTCATGGAACTCATAGCCAAAGGAAAAAAATAATTTTGTCCATACTTTTTGCTTACTATTTTATCTTTCCCTAAAGTAAATTTATCATCATTTTGTTGAACCTAGTTATATATGAGTTTGTTTATAATTAAGGTAGACATGTATATAGCTATACACATACACGATATAAATCACATTACGCATGTTCTAATTAAAAAATCTTGGATTTATATATATCTTGTATACTAAACGGTATAAATTATGTATAATAAATATTATTATATAATACAATGAATATATCAAGTATATTATTTGGATTATAAATACCTTGTATTATTGTTGTGTATCTAAAACACCCATTATTAGATAAGCTTTCAATTTTATGATTTTCTGGTCCATGATGATTATTCTGTTAAAGAAATAATTATCTCCAATATTTCTAAATACCAAAATAAGCCTGACCTTCGACGATGCTAGGTCTCGGGGTAAGCCCTTCGTCGCTACGTTCCGGTCGATAAAATCCTCCGAGTGACTGACGACTCGTTTTGGCACGATAGACTCATGAGATGTGCCCTCATGATGGGTAAGTGGGAATGGCTCGTGAGCTGTTCCTGATGTTGAATGAGTTCATCATTACATTCATGCTTCACCTAAATTGCGGGAATGCACCGCTTCAACTCGACCGACTCGATATAAGGCCTCGACCTGCGCGAAGGTGTGCTGCAAAAATTCGTTCCAGAAATTTATATAGCAGTTTCTACTCTCTATAAATAGAAGTCTATTCATTTAAACGATCTGCTTATTCGATAAACATGTAATTGGATAAGCATGCAATATGGTAACCTTGTAATTGAATAAGCTTACAATTAAATAACATGCAATAGGATAAGCTTGAGATTGGATAAGATTACAATCAAGTTGTCAACTTGTAAGTTTCTTACATAGTAGCCTCTATTATGCAATAAATAGGAAGCCAATTCTATTTATTCGTACATTAAATTAAAATTGAATTATAAATCATAAACCAAGCCAATTCAATTTGTAAGTTGGGGTCTATATTTTATTTCAATTTGCAATATACTATTTACATGTGCACTTCTTATGTTTTCATATATATTCTTCATTTTGGAAATAAAGTATTTAGTATTTGATTACAAGAGGATAAGAGAGATTAAAGATTGAAAAAAATGTTTCACTATGATGATAATATTTGGGAAGAGGATATTCCAACAATGTAGCAAAAAGAAGAGTGGCATTCCATCTGTCCACGAGCTTCAAAGGATGTGATGAGTGAAATATTTAACTCATTTGAGGCCTTTTTATTTCAAAAATTAATGTCCTTAATGCCTTTTAAGTTCATATCTAATGATTTATTAATTTTTGTAGCTATGAAGTCTCAAGGACAAGGCAAGGATGAATCACACAAAGAGGTTAAAAAACTGAAAAAAGAGATTGTGACATCGATGCTCGTCAAAAGGCATTCCATTGAATTTGCTATATCACGCCAAAAATGACAGTCCTTGACTGAAATGCTCAAGATAGGTCAGTAAGAAGAAGAGCTAAACAACAACTCGCTGAATTCAATCGGTGAACTAACAAGTGTTTGCCGAAAATTACAGTACATTTAAGTCAAGTTTAAGGCCAAAAGGCAAGATTGGATGATAATCGGCGACTCGCCAAATATGAACGGTGAACTCCATCGTGCTCACCAACTGTGGTTCAAACACCTGATGCCTGAAACCAAGAAAGGCGAGAAGAAGAACAAGTCGACGAGAACGAAGAACATTGTCAACTAAGAAATTTGATGGTTTTTTGGCTAATTTTTGGAGAACTATAAATAGCCTAAAGGAGAGAAAAATAAATCTTTTTGGCTCATAGAATAGGATCTGAAACTTTTCTGAAAGAGTACAATAGAAAACTTCTATTTTATAGTGTGAGAAACAAGCTTGTAACTCATAATTTTTAGGATTTTTGAAGTACATCTCTTAAATTGAAATTGAAAATCATCAATATGATGGCCAAATTTTTTTTTTGTATACTTTCTTGTACTCTTGATATGATTGGCTAAAACCCTATCCGAGTGGTGTGCAAATGGAGTTGAGTTTTCATTAAATTGGTGGGATAATGTCTATTGCTGTGTTTTACCTTGATTTTCATGAATTTTATTTGATTATCATAAGTTCAATTTATAAATTAAAGTTGCAAACTTAATCCTAACTTTTTGTATATTGCTTGAGAGAGAATATATGAAGTGGGTAATTGAGTTGATGTTTGCATATTAGTTTCTTTATTTGCTTGAGAAAGGGTTTTGGGGTTTCACCTTAAATTGTAGTCTTGCTTGAGAGAGAAGATTAATGTCAAGGTATTGGGTTGGTTAGTTGATTACATATGAGAGTGTCAAAGAGAAATTATTGTGATAAGCATGTTATGATTGAGAAATATGATAAGTGCTTAAGATTGACCCAGCATATCCATGGGTAATTAAGGTTATTGATCAATCATATTGACCCACCTTTTGAAATCGATACTCACTTCTGCACACTCCTAGCTTCCCAATCCGCTTGCTTGTTAATCTCTTGTTTAAGTTTGATTGATCAAAATTGGTTACCAAACAACCTCTATTTGATAATTGGAATCATTGTCACCCTTGTTACCATTTACTTGCAATGAATTGGGGAAAAATTGACATTGTAATTGAACTCTTTCACATATTTAATATCCCATATTTTAATGAGGACATATTAGTCATTAGCCAAAATAAATAAATAATTAATTAATGGAGCATAGTGGACCATAACCTTAAAAGAAAAATGGGGAAATTGTATGAAATTGCAAACTATTAATTCAAATTAAAAGTTATACACATAGTTTATTTTAATTGTAATTCGTAGCAAACATCCCCTTTTTTGCCATCTGATTCGATATACAATTAGCCATTTTCGGTATACAATTAATCATTTTATACATTTCGGTATAAAATGTATAAAATGTGTTTGTGTTTGTATAAAGCGAGAGAAAAGTGTATATACAAATACAAATACATATATTTTCATCCTATACACTTATAATTATACAAATACAGATCTTATTATACAAATTACAATGTTAAATGAATTTATACAATACTGAACAATTTTAGTATAAAATTGGATGTTTGTAGCGAATTATACAGATCAAAAGCTCCATAGCAAACATAAAATTTTCTATGGAGCGCAATTATGCAAACAATAGCTATAATATACAAATATAATTTTTTTATGTTTGCTATATGTGAAAGTTGCTGAAGAAAAATTGATTCAGACAGCAATTGGGTCTTGAAGGAAAAGGGGAATGCAACAATGGAGAAAGTTATAATCCAAGTTTTAAAAGAATCAAATCAAGGAAAACAAAGAATCAACGAGAGATTCCAGTAGCAACTTATGGAAAAATCAAAAAGAAGTTTGTAATAGCTATTTAGAACCACAAGAAAGTCTTTCCAATCATGATTAAGTTGGATCTCCAGGTAAACTTTTTGATTTCATTGACATGAGTATGTATAAACATATTGTTACGAGTTGAATCATAGTTATATTAATAACTTGATTATGGTGAGTATAGTTACTTTAGATGTGAAAATACCCATAGATAGAAGCAGATTTTATTCTTATACTCCTAGTATCACAAGTTGAGTTACATTGTGATGTTAAAATTGAGACAAATCTTTTACTTGATATGGTGAGTATAGTTACTTTGAACTTGCATATGGGACAAGTCTTTTACTTGATATGATACCGAAATAGTATTTGAGATGAACTCGCTTTTATAAGACTTGCTTATTGATACTTGAGATATGATTACCGTTATCAAAAGAGTTTAACATTTACTTGAGAAATAGTATTTTGACATATGTTTTTGATTAAAATTTTATATACTATGATTCGATAAGAACTTAAATGTCTTATAACACTTTGAAATGTTCTACTATTTACAACGAAAAGTATAAATGTAAGTAGACCTTGATGGATCCCGTAGCTTACGACGGGTTCGTTACACCTGGTGCACCTTGTAGTTACAGATTATCGATAAAACCCTTGCTAGTGGGAAGGTAGAATAAGCATACCATTACCGATATCTCTCGAGTAGAGATCTATTGATATGAATATTTAACTCTTTCATGAGGAGTTCACCGTTATTGGTTACTTCTTAAAGAGAAGGCCACACTGATTACATGATTCATCCTTGGAAACCTCCGAGATATAAGATTTGATATGAAAGTGTTTTTCTAAGTTTACTACTAAGTGTTTATATTGATTTTGCTTACATGAGGCAAATAAGATTGAGTATTGTTATCGTTTCTAAAAAAGGCATTGATTTATCAATTTGACTATGATACTACCATGTTTTCTGACTTGTCCCTTATCAAAAATGGTTGTGGTTAAGTGTTATTACTCACTGCACTAGTGTCTCACTCCTCGGTAATGTTTTTACATAGAACTCAGGTGGTATTGATGAGGATTTCATTAACTAGAGAGTGTGAATTGATAGCATCTGGTGAGGCCTGCTTTGCTTCGTGTGGCAAGACATTTATCGAACCACTATGGTTCCTTTTATTCTTTTTAAACTCTTGTAGTCGCTCCATTTGTCCTTCTTTTGTTCGAGTCATGATTATTCCTTCATTTTGAAGTTATGTGAATGCTTTTTAAATTCTCCTTCATGATTTGGAGATGAATTGGTATTACTGTGTGGCCATTAGAGTATCAATGAATATTATGTCTGAACGTGTAGTTGTTATTAGTTGTATTGTGAATTTCTGAGACATGGAATAATTCAGAAAAGGCCCAAAAACAAAGGAAACACTGTCCATTTTCTATAGAATTCAGGTAAGGCTTGCTTTGGGATTCTTCCCCTTAGCTCCGGTCACGTTCCTAAATTGGGTTGTGACAAGTTGGTTTCAGAGCACTAGGTTAGTCTTGTGACTTATGGAGCACACGTAAGTAGTAGAATCTCAATTATGGTTATGCTGCCGGCCATTTCTATAATCGTGATTCTACGAGAATGTGATAGTACGTGTCTATCTTTCTTTCTAATTTATCCTCATGTGTGCGACTTATAGGGCCAACTAGAAGAATCTAACATTGTTTATTTTCCATCAAATGTCTCATCAAATAACAAGAATAGTCCAAAGGCCTGGGGGCATTAAGGGTCACCTTTGTAAACACTCGTCTCTCTCAATCAAGGGGAACAAACAAAAGTGGTTGGAAAAGCCAAGAAAGAGGTTTGTATGTCATTGCGGGCAATTTTCGTACACCTATGTGATTGGTAATATATCTTTTTCTGTAAAGAATACTACTCTGCACTTTAGCAACATGAGAGTGTTACTGATAGGACACTTATCTTCCTGTACCGAGCAAAATATATTAATTGACAGAATGAATAGATCCAGGTAACAAAATAGGGCCTAAGACCAGCTCCAAGAAACTACAATGATTCAGATTTGTCTAAAAAAAAGTAGCTGTGAGAGTTTCTAAAGATTAAACTCCTAGGTTCTAACAACTCAAATATCCTTAAAGGTTCTTGGAAAAGATTCTTGGGTGAAATACTTAAAGCTTTATGAGCTCTATCATGTTTCAGCAAGAGTGTTATCGTTCTGGTAGCATAAGACGGTGAACATGATAAAATACATTGTATAATATTGTACTATTCAAAATACCAGTAGGATAACACCAAAGACTTTCGGCGATTCACTAAGTTATTGTGGATTGTTTCTTTGTGGACGGTTGAAAATGAGTAACTTGATAAGGAATTTTTAAGAATTTGTTCAAAATGATGGTTGGAACTAATATATGACTCCGGATTATTCAATTGGCTAGATATGCTCCCTACTTATTATCTAATGAAGTCTTTTGAAGGTTTAGAAATTGTTGAAATGATGGTTAACTTCTTAGACTCCAGTAACCTCCCACACAAATGCTTTACCTACTTTGAGGTTGTTGACATTGCTAAATACATTTTGAAAAACATGTAAAGTTATTAGAAGAGCAATCGTGGATTCATGCTAGGTTAAAACAAGAAAAAAATGAGAAGGAAATCTCAGGCTTTAGAAATAAGTGATGTTATACCATGATGAGGGTTCAACATATACAAAAGGACATGAGGGAGGAGATATCTAGTCTAATTTAAAAATTGTATTGGTAGTGACATAATTTAGTGATGTATTTTTGTAATTTGTCAAGACCTACTAGTACGATAAATAGATTTTTCTATTGACTTGGTGTTTGACGTGCAACCCTTTTGATGCCCCTATATCATATGATGCCAAGGGAGTTCAGAAGAGATAAGTACATAATTGTAGGTCATATTAAATAAGGGTTCATCAAATTGAAGGTGTCACTATGGTATGCTTCGACTACATACTTTTGAACAAAGTGACGAAATAATAAATTGTTGTTGTCTGGAATAGATGTTATACATGATTGGTTACAACGAGTCGTCCTCTTGTCGAAAAAAATCAATCCTCAGTTTGGGTTATTATCAACTTACAATCAAAGAAAGATGATATTTCTAAGATTGCCTCCAAATTTGAGTGCAAATATTATGAGTTCCCTGTGATATCTTTCAGACTAGTCAATGTTCAATGTGCATTCGTAGACTTAATAAATATGATGTTCAAGTCATTCTGTACAGATTGTTTTTAGTGTTTGCATATGATATTTTTGTATATACTCATAGTCGAGAAGAACATAAAGATGAGGAGGAATTGGTTACAAACACCATGAGACATCGACACTATGTAAATGTTGATCAGTACAAATTGTGGCTAGACTCATAGCATTGCTCGGGTATGTTCTATCTAATTATGGGATTTTGGCGACACCTAAGTTGGAAAAAGTAGTTCAAAAATGACACAAGCCCACTACTCTTACAGAAAATAACAACTTCTTGATTTTGACAGGCTAATATAGGCATTTTGTGCATAGTTTCTTTGGAATAGCACTTCTGTAGAAATTACAACTCCACTTAATTACCAGCTACCAATAATAAAAAAAGGTGAAGTTTCAGTAAACAGGGGAATATGAATAGATACTTTTAGAAGCTCAGAAAATGTTTGATCACCACAAAAGTGTTAGTCTTCCAGTCATGTTTTGGAGGATTCATGATGCTCTGTGATGTTTCAAGGGTGGGATTAGGATGAGTTCTCATTAAGAAAGGTTGTGTGATATTTATACTTCGAGATAGCTGGATAAGCATGAGCAGAACTGCCCTCTCATACTTTGAAGGTGGTTACAATGGTATTTGCGCTAAAGTTTGGAAGCACACTTATAAAATGAAACCAATGCGAATTAAACAAACCGCAAGAACCTGAAATGTGTGTTCCAAAAAAAAAAAGATTTGATCCTTCAATTTACATGGATGGATAAAATTACTCTATGTCTATGTCAAATCTTACTATCCGGTGTCATCTGGGAATCAAAGTTGTTTAGATAGATTCATTAAGAAGGAAATACATAGGTTATATGGAATATATAGCTCTCGCGAAATGACTTTTAGCTGGTGAAGTTGTAGAAGTGTTTGGAGAGTCCAGATAATATAAAAATAGTCTTGTTTGTAGGACAGGCAGGCTGGACGATGAAACAGGTGGGTGAAATTGCCTAAGTGCGGCTGCTTATATAAGGGAGTATAGCTCATGCGAAAGGACTTTTAAGCCTAGAATTTGCACATACTCAGGGATACAAGTATCAAATTAGTGTGAGAAACATATAAGAGACAGTCTTTGCCTATGTTAAGCTCAAGTCTTTATTGGTAACACACATCAAGGCAAACTAATTCAAGGATGAGAAATTCTGTGAATATTGAAATGAGATTCTAGCGGGTAAAGACAAGGATACGACTTTTGATTGTTATGTTATTTCCCTTTAACATAGATGGTTTAAGGCAAATTATTCTTGAGGAAGACATAACTATAACTGCACTATAGGTCCAGGATCACTATGAAGTAGTATTTCCTTAAAAAGTTATATTTGTAGGAGGAGAAAAAAAGAAGAATGAGGGTTTGCTAACTTTATTCTAGCTGTCTAGCTTGTCAACATGTTAAGGTTGAGCATTAATGACCCACAGGATTAATACACCAACTAGAGATCTCTGAGTGGATATGAAAGTATTACTATCGATTTTGCGACCCTGTTATTATGAAACCTTAGAGGTTATGACTATGTATGGGTGATTGTAGGTTAATCAAAAAAATATATAATGGATAAAAATAGTAGAGATGTACCTGAAAGAAATTGTTCAACTCTACGAGGTTATGTTGTTCTGTTATTCGAAGGTAAATCACTATTTACGTCACGTTTTTAGAAATCTTTCAGAAAGCCTTGACTACATTTTTAGAGTATATGTTAGAGTCTTTCGTCCTTGATTTTGGAGGCAGTTGAGATCCTTATCTGCCCTGGACTGAAATATCTTACTTAAACAGGTCTCACTTAAGCATTAGTTGGATCCATATGAAGTGATATTATTCTTCTATCAGATAGTTTGATTTTGGAGACACTAAATGTTGCTCACAGCTCAAAGTAAGCAAAAGTCTTAAACATATAAGAGGAAAGGAGACTCAAAGCACCTAGTTGGAGACGGAATCCTCCTACGAGTCCCTCCAGGGAAGGTGGGAAGCAATGCAAGAAAAAAAGGGTAAATTAAGCTCGAGATTTAGAAGACCTTATCATATTACTTGACCAATTAGTAGCAGAATTTATATATCATCCAGGGTTCTGTGTTTTATGTCTGCTAAGAAAATGTATATCAGACTCCTCTCATGTGCTTGAAGTAAGGACTGTATAGCTTGATAATAACTTAACTTATGAGGTGGAGCCGATGGCTATTGTTGACAATCATAAAAAAATTCAGATCGAGAGAAATTATCTATGAAAGTATTATGCAATAACCATGTCGCGAAGGAAACTTCTTGAGAATTGAAAAAAAATGATATGGAAGTCCATTATCCATGCCTATTTTGGTCTACAAGTGACTTAAATTTGGTGACCGAATTTCTTAAGGTGGGAAGAATGTAATATCCCATATTTAAATGAGGACTGTCACGCCCCGAAGCTACCCTCAGGACACGGACACGGGACCTAGGATCACGAGTGACCCCAAGCTAACCCTGCTAGCATATAATAAGCATACTTAATGATTTAGTGAAATAGAAATATTGTGCGGAAGCTTAAACATAAGGTAAACTGAAATGATGGGGAATACCCAATACTATCTGAATATATATAAATCTGAGAAGAGTTTAAGATACTGGAAAAAAAAACTCAAACACTAAAGTTGAATCTAACTATGTCTGAAATAAAGCTTTTAACTGGCTAGAGATGTTGGGATATACCCCAGCTAACTCTACCAAATACTGAATATAGAAAAATGTCTATTGTCCTCGAAATATGAGGACTCACCACAGAAGCTGCTGAACTGAAGATCGGGAACCAATCTATGCGTGATCTGAATGTTGAGGAAGCAATCCTACATCACAAAGAGATGTAGCGCAGAGTATGTGTCAGTACTTGAAAGGTACTGAGCATGCAGGATAGAATAAAGATGAACAATATACATGACTAAACAAAGCATATAACTGAGCAATGATATAATCTGAGCATGATGAAAATACTGATATATACTGAAAAGAACTGAATTGAAATAAATGAATGCGATGACCAAGTTTATAACATGCTGAAACTGAATACTGAACTGTAACTAATAACTTGGTTAATGCACTAGAATCTGACTGTGGGATCTACTAATAACCGACATAAAACCATATGAACTAAATGTGGAGTCCGATGTATACGCCCCATTGAGAGGACCCAATATACCTTGCCAGAGGTATAGAGGCATAACTGGCGTGATCACTAAACTAATTCCCGTAGAGGGAACTTATAACCTGCGAGGGCACGTAGTTCTGGGACGTGAGGGTGACTTACCCATGTCCAACTCGGTATACAGCCTACTCCCAACTGAATATGTGAAATTTATAACATACTGAAGTAAATGGATAGCTCAATAATCTGACATGCAAATCTAAAATGCAACATGTATATCTGATAATGAAACATTCGAAAACTGCGGCATGTATAGCTGTTAATCTGTCCTAGTTAATGTAATTCATGAACTAAAAGAACTACATAACTAGGGTTCTGAGTTTTTCATGGAGAAATCTTTCGATTTCAAAGTTGGAACTGATGAAAACCTTACTGCATTTTTCTTGGAGGGCTGCTCGACTTCTCTCTCTAATTTGCTCTAAGTTTCGCTTGATTTTTGTGAATGATTGATTAGGGTAAGATCTAACTAAGTTACTATACTATAACTGATCAAAACCACGTAGTTTATGGGTTAAACGATGTATTTTAGGGTCAAACGCATAGGGAAAAAACCAAACGATCCCTGACTTAAAATCTGTCAGGCCAACCGACGGACCAGACCGATGGACTTTGGATGGACCGACAGTCCGTTCTGGTCAACCAGTGTTTGGATTCAGAGATAGGATTTTTGGGCCTCGATCCACTGTCCATTGTCTGACCTACGGTCCGTGGGTCCAGCATTAGTCATGCCTTAGAATATTTTCTGGGTAGGGCTGCAAGTGGCCATCCATGGACAACCACCTATGGTTCGTGGGTCACCCTACGGTCTATGGGTGGTGCCTGTCGGTGGCACCTGCAAGTTCTAAAATTTGCATTCTGGTCTGTCTAGGATACGGATGTTACATTATCTCCCCGTACGGGAACATTCGTCCTTGAATGAAGACTAAACTAGTTGAAGATGGAGGGAAAGAGCTGCAAACCCTACCACTAATTTCTAGAAGTGAATTTCTGACTAAACTAAGTTTCAAGAACTTGCAAATACGCTGAAAATGCAAGTACAAACTAAAGGAACATTATACTAAGACTGAAGCTACCCATCAATGACTGAAAAACTATAGAGGAACTATTACCTCAAGCTGGAATGGAATCGTAAGGAAAGAGATGAGGATACTTGGCCTTCATGGCTGCTTCTGCTTCCCAAGTAGCCCCCTCTACGGACTGATTCCTCCACAAAACCTTAACTGAAGAGACTCATTTGTTTCTCAACCTTCGAACCTGACGATCAAGAATCTCAACTGGTACCTCTTCATAAGTGAGACTATCATTCACAACCACACTTTCTAATGGTACTATAGATGCTGGATCACCTACACATTTCTTCAACAATGAAATGTGAAAGACTGGATGGACTGTTGCTAGTTCTGCTGGCAATTCTAACTCATAAGCCACTTTACCAATTCTTTTTGAGATCTTGTAAGGGCCTACATATCTAGGACTGAGCTTCCCTTTCTTGCCAAATCTCATCTCCCCCTTCATAGGTGACACTTTCAGGAAAACCCAATCATCGATTAAGAACTCCAAGTCCCTTCTCCTTACATTTGCATAGGACTTCTAACGACTTTGGGCTGTCTTAATTCTATCTCTAATGAGCTGAACTTTTTCCATGGCATCTTGAACCGAATCTGACCCTATCAAGGCTGCTTCACCTACTTCAAACCAACCAACTGGAGATCTACATCTACGCCCATATAATACCTCATAAAGGGCCATCTGAATGTTGGAATGGTAGTTATTATTGTAGGTGAACTCTATAAGAGAAAGGTGATCATCCCAACTTCCCTTGAAGTCGATCACACGAGATCTCAACATGTCCTCTAAGGTCACAACGGTACGCTCTGCCTGACTATCCGGCTGTGGATCAAATGATGTGCTAAGATAACCTCAGAACTAAGACTTTTCTGAAATGACTTCCAGAAATGAGAGGTAAATTGAGGACCTCTATATGATATAATAAACAAAGGAACCCCATGTAACCTGACTATCTCATTAATGTAAATCTTGGCGTAGTCCTTTGCCGAATATGTAGTCTTAACAGCCAAAAAGTGTGCAAAATTAGTAACTTTGTCTACTATCACCCAAATGGAGTCATGATATCTATGAGTATGAGGTAAGCTTGTAATGAAGCCCATGTTGATCACTTCCCACTTCCAAGTAGGAATGTGGATCTCTTGAGTCATACCCCCTGGTTTCTGATGTTCTACCTTCAATTGCTGGCAATTAGGGCACTTAGCCACAAAATCCGCTATATCCTTTTCATACCATTCCACCAAAAGACTTCTCGTAGATCACGGTACATCTTAGTGGTACCTGGATGAATAGAATACCTGGAGTTCTGGGCTTCTGGAAAAATCTATTGTCTCAACTCACCCACCTTAGGAACACATAATCGACCAGGATGGCGAAGTACTGGTTCCCCTTAGGAAAAAACCTCAACTCTCTGCTGATGAATTGCACCCTTTAGTTGAAGCAATATTGGATCATTGTCTTTCTTTTCCTTAACCTCCGCTACCAATGAAGATTCTGACCCATTTTGAACTGTTACACCACCATCTGATATGCTCATATCGCGAACTCCCAAGCGAGCAAACCCGTGAACATCTTTTGCTAGTTCCTTCCTTTCTTTCTTCCTTAACATGAGCTACACTACCCATAGATAGTCTGCTAAGAGCATCAACTACTAGATTGGCCTTACCAGGGTGGTAATTCCCACTCATATAATAATCTTTGAGGAACTCAAGCCATCTCCTATGGTGAAAATTCAACTCTTTCTGGGTGAACACCTTACAAGTAATGTCTCCAGATCTTTAGGGCAAATACCACTGCTGCAAGCTCAAGGTTATGAGTTGGATAGTTCTTCTCATGCTCCTTAGTTTGTCTAGAAGCATAAGCTATAAGCTTACCTCGTTGTATCAACACACAACCTAGGCCGACTATGGATGTTATCACAGTAGATAACATAACCGTCTAAACCCTCTAGTAGAGTCAAAACAAGAGTTGTAGTCAACCTAGTTTTCAGTTCTGTGAAACTCTTCTCACAATCATCTGACCACTGAAACTTGACAGTTATCTGAGTTAACTTAGTTAATGGAGAAGCTATGGATGAAAATCCTTCCACGAACCTTCTGTAATAACCTACCAAACCCAAGAAACTTTTGATATCTATAGGAGAGGTAGGTCTGGGCCATTGTTTCACTGCTTATATTTTTTGAGAATCCACTCGGATCCCTTCACTAGATACAATATGCCCAAGGAAAGCAACTGATTGCAACCAAAACTCTCATTTGCTAAACTTAGCGAATAGCTGACGATCTTTGAGAGTTTACAAGACAACCCTTAAATGAGTCTCATGTTCTTCCTCATTCCTAGAGTAAAAGACGATATCATTAATAAAGATGATAACGAACAAGTCCAAATACTGCTTGAACACTCTCTTCATCAAATCCATGAAAGATGCGGGAGTATTAGTTAGTCCAAATGACATAACTACAAATTCATAATGACCATACCGAGTTCTAAAGGCTATTTTTGGAATGTCACTATATCTGACCCTGAGCTGATGATAATCAGATCTGAGGTCGATCTTCGAGAAATGACTAGCACCATGAAGTTGGTCAAACAAGTCATCAATCCTGGGGATAGGGTACTCATTCTTGATTGTTACTTTGTTCAACTGTCTATAAGCAATGCACATCCTGAGAGAACCATCCTTCTTTTTCACGAACAACACTGGTGCACCCCATGGGTAAATAATACTCGATCTGATGAAGCCCTTATCTAGAAGGTCTTTCAACTGCTCTTTCAATTTCTTTAGCTCAACTGGAGCCATTCTGTAAGGAGGTATAGAAATAGGCCGAGAATCTAGAAAAAGATCAATTCCAAAGTCGATTTCCCTTTCGAGAGGAACTCCGAGAAGATATTCTAGAAACACTTCTGGAAACTCATTAACTACTAGAACTAACTCAAGAGTTGGGGTTTCGAAGCTTGAATCCATAACCCAAACTAGATGGTAGAGATAACCCTTAGAGATCATCTTTCTAGCCTTAAGGTAAGAAATGAATCAACCCATAGGTGCTAAGCTACTACCCTTCCATTCTAAGATTGGTTTGTCTGGAAACTATAAATGAAAAGTCCTAGTTCTACAATCAACTGAGGCATAACAGGAATGTAACCAATCCATGCCTAGAATGATATCAAAGTCTACCATTTCTAACTCTACAAGTTCTGCTGAGGTGACTTTCTGGGAGACTGTGATAGGGCAATTTATGTATACCCGTCTAGCTGTAACTGGATCACTGACTGGAGTAGAGACTGAGAAGGGTTCTGAGAGAGTTTCTGGACTAACATTGAAGTTGACTGCTATATAAGGAGTTTTACAAAGAAGAGAGTAGCCCCTGGATCTAACAAAGCATAAACATCTAAGTTAAAAACTCATAACGTTCCAGTGACTACTTTAGGAGAATCTTCCTAATCCTGGCGAGCCTGAAGAGTATACAACATGTTTTGGCATTGTCCGCCACCTATACCAGATGAGTTACCCTACTGAGTCAGGTGACCTGCTGGTGCTGCTGAATTTGTAGACTGAGCCCTACCATTATTTCCTCTTTGACCCTATTTAGCAGAAGGACAATCTCTCAACCTGTGACCAGACTGACCACACCCAAAACATCTTTTTTTTTCCTGCAAGACACTCGCCCAGATGGTTCTTACCACACTTAGGACAAGTTGGGTAGGTTCTGGTGCCTGAAATACTCCCCTGAGACTTAGAGCCTGATGCCCTACCTTTCTGCTCCTATCGAAACCTGGAAAATGGAACAGAAGATGATGAAGGTGTTGGAGCTGAAGACTTTTGTTGAAACTGCGAACAATTTCCACCACCCGATTTCTGTTGAGAATACTCATAGTTGCATGTCCTAGCCTTCTTATTATCCTTAGCCTGTTACATAAGTTTATCTCCCTCAACCTGGTGAGCATAAGTCATGAGCCTAGAGATGTTCATATTTTCCAGCAACATAGCATTACAACACTCTGTTTTCACTAAGTCGGATACCCCATACAGAAACTTGTTCATTTGAGCCCTTGGATCAGCAACCATGTGAGGAGCATACCTGGAGAGTTGGGTAAACTTGAGTCCGTACTCTTGGACTGACATGCTACCTTGCCTCAAATTCATGAACTCGTGAGCTTTTGCCTCCCTTAACTCTCTTGGGAAGAATTTGTCTAGAAAAGTCTCACTAAAACACTCCCAAATGATAGGAACTGCATCTGTACCCCTATTTTTTTTCCATTAAGTAAACCAGATGTGAGCTACATCCTTAAGCTGGTAGGATGCTAACTCCACCCTATCATTTCCAGTAACTTGCATCACTACAAAGATCTTCTTGACCTCATCTATGAAGTTTTGGGGATCCTCACCAATCTGCGACCCTAGAAATTCAGGTGGGTTTATCTTAACAAAATTCTGAACTCTAGCTGCAGCTAACCCAATATTAGCATTTGCAGGAACTGGAACCTGTTGGTTATTCTGTTTGGTCACACTCTGACCCAAAAGTTGAATGGTGTTCCAAAACTCAGCATTCGAAACTTCCTGATCTGGGACTGGAGGAGTTGCGTTAGCGTTGCGGGCATTCACATTCCTTGCATAAGCTCTACAAGGAGGCATGATCCCAAAACGCATAACGATGGTTTAGAAAGAGAGATCATACCAACGCACGATAAGAATATCAAGAAAGTGAAGTTTACCTAAAACACTTCGTAGCCTCCTTCTTATTAGATGTGGTGCACTTCACACCCATAAAAAGAACTGTACTTAGTGCGGCTTTACACACATCCTAGGACACTTAAACATAGTGCTCTGATACCAAGTTTGTCACGCCCCGAAGCTACCCTCAGGACGCGAACATAGAACATAGGATCACGAGTGACCTCAAGCTAACCCTACTGACATATCATAAGCATACTTAAGATTTACTGAAATAGAAATACTGTGCGGAAACTTAAACATAAGGTTAACTGAAATGATGTGGAATACCTAATACTATCTGAATATATATAAATCTGAGATGAGTTTAAGATACTGAAATAAAACGCAAACACTAAAGTTGAATCTAACTATGTCTGAAATAAAGCCTCTAACTGACTAGAGATGCTGGGACATGCCCCCAGCTAACTCTAGCAAATACTGAAAACTAAAAACTAAAGTCTAAATATAGACGCATGTCTATTGTCCTCGAAAGATGAGGACTCACCACTGAAGCTGATGAACTGAAGATTGAGAACCGATCTATGAAAGATCTAAATGCTGAGGACTTGAACCTATAGCACAAAAAGATATAGCGCAGAGTATGCGTCAGTACTTGAAAGGTACTAAGCATGCAAGATAGAATAAAGTTGAACAATATACATAACTGAACAAAGCATATAACTGATCAATGATATAATCTGAATATCATGGAAATACTGATATATACTAAAAAGAACTAAACTGAAATAACTGAATGCGATGACCAAGTTTATAACATGTTGAAACTGAATACTGAACTAGAACTGATAACCTAGTCAATACACTAGAATCTGACTGTGGGAGCTACTAATAACCGACATAAAACCACATGATCTAAATGTGGGGTCTAATGTATACGCCCAATCGAGAGGACCCAATTTACCCTGCCAGAGGTATAGAGGCATGACTGGCGTGATCACTAAACTGATGCCCACAGAGGGAACTTATAACGTAGAACGTCGTTCTGAGACTGAAGTAACTAGATAGCTCAATAATCTGACATGCAAATCTGAAATGCAACATGTATATCTGATAATGAAACATTCAAAAACTGAGGCATGTATATATGTTTATCTGTAACTAGTTGATGTAATTCATGAACTAAAAGAACTGCATAACTACGATTCTGAGTTTATGCATGAATCTGGGCAAAAACGATACTACTACATGATAATCTGATTAGGAACATTAAAATAACTAATTCATAAGAATCTGCTGAAATTCTAGAAACCCTAGGTCTAGATAATATGGAGCGAATCAAGAATCTGACTGAATTCTAGGGACTTAATTGGTGAAAGGAACCCACTAGTGAAATCCCACATACCTGGTGACGAAATTCGTGGAGAAATCTTTCGATTTCGAGGCTGGAACAGATGAAAACCTTAATGCATATTTTTTGGAGGGCTGCTCGACTTCTCTCTCTAATTTGCTCTAAGTTTCACTTGACTTTGGTGAATGATTGATTAGGGTAAGTTCTAATTAAGTTACTACACTAAAACTGATCAAAACCACGTAGTTTGGGGGTTAAACGACGTAGTTTAGGTGTCCAATGCATAGGGAAAAGACAAAACGACCCCTGACTTAAAAGTTGTTGGGCCAACCTACTAACCGTGGATAGATCGACGGTCCGTTCTGGTCAACCGTCGTTTGGCTTTAGAGACGGGATTTTGAGACCTCGATCCATGGACCAGGACCATAGTTTGTGGTCTGACCTACGATTCGTGGGTCCAGCCGTGGGTCATGCCTTAGAATATTTTCTGGGTTGTTTCTAGGGAGGGATGCAAGTGGCCATCCATGGACCACCACCTATGGTCCATGGGTGGTGCCCGTCAGTGGCACCTGGAATTTATGAAATTTGCATTCTGGCCTATCTAGGATACGAGGTATTACAACGACATATTAGTAATTAGCCAAAATAAATAAATAATTGAACATAGTGGGCCATAACCCTAAAAGAAAAATTGCTTCAGATAGCTATTGGGTCTTAAAGGAAAAGGGGAACGCAACAATGGAGAAAGTTCTAATCCAAGTTCTAAAAGAAGTAATTCAAGGAAAACAAATAATCAATGAGAGATTCCAGTAGCAACTTATGGAGAAATCAAGAAGTTTGTAATGGCTATTTAGAACCACAAGAAAGTCTTTCCAATCATGATTAATTTGGATCTCCAGGTAAACTTTTTGATTTCATTGACATGAATATGTATAAACATATTGTTGTGAGTTGAATCATAGTTATATTAATCACTTGCTTATGGTGAGTATAGTTACTTTGGATGTAAAAATACCTATAGATAGAAGCAGAATTTATTCTTATACTCCTAGTATTACAAGTTGAGTTACATTGTGATGTTAAAATTGAGTTGATGTTAACTGTAATAGCTAGCAATAATATAAGTATTTATGATGAAACAAATTTCGTCCTGGTCGACATGAATAAAAAATGAAGGATTTACAAAGAACTATTTCAACGAAAGGCCATAGATAGCCAGATAATTTGTTTGATCGAAAGCAAGATGTGGATATTTATAGTTATGACTCGTATTGCTTAAATTGAAGGACTATTAGGTGTATGAATAAGATAGACATATGAGAGCCAAACCTGAAGCCTAAGGGTTGAGTATTTAAATAGTTATTGATTTAGAATAAACAAAAATTAACAAAAGATTGATATGATGTGATTATAGATTGATTGAAGGGAGTCGTTCGGATTGCTTGATGTGACAAGTTTGGTAATTCAACATGAGTACAGTGAGTAGTAATCTTACCACAATTTGTGTTTTATAACTTTTTGATGTTCATCTTGTATTCCTAAGATACTTAGAACATAAACTTTGAAGAACTTGATAAGAAACAACAAAGTTTAAATAGCATTTTCAAAACTAGAAAATTAAAATCAGTAGAGAAAATAGAATCAGAAACAAATTAGAAACACTATACAAAATATTTTTCTTAAAGAAGAAATTCGAGTCCACTGAACGCACAGTGTCCCCTTAAGGAAATTATTCCTCTCAAGTACTCGAGGTTAATGGAATATATCCTCCCAGGATAGAACGATCTTACTCACCGGTGTATCGGTACCTAAAACCACGGTTTCAGCGAACCACTCAACGACAGTAAATTACACTTAGAATACTAGATTTAGTAGCAGAATTAAGAAGAAGTCCAGAAAGTTGGTTTTCTTAAAATGAGAGAAAATCCCTCAACTTATAAAAAACAAAAGGTAGTGTAAAAAAGTTCTTATTGTGCCTTACCGGAAAGGTCACAACCCTTTGGAAAAGTCACAATCTTTCGAAAAGGTCACAACCTTTCATAAATGTCACAATTTTTCATAAACGTCACAACTTTTGATCATAAAAGTCACAACTTTTCATAAAAGACACAACTCTTCATAAAAGTCACAACTTTTCATAAAAGTTACAACTCTTCATAAAAGTCGCAACTCTTCATTTTCCATTCACACCTATGAAAACCCAACAATCCCCCACATGAATTGGGAATGATTCCAAGACAAAGAAACGGAGAAGTGTGTGTACTTTACAAGCAAGAATTCGTTGCATCTGGATAAGTAGGTTTCCCTTTGAACTTTCCATAATGAACATATGTCGGATTTCCTCGCTCAATCAGTAGATTTGATATCTTTGAACCGTCAAGCTTTGGTGTATACCTAGACAACCCTTTACTTCATTTGATCTCGGTGATCTAATTTGCATCACTATATCCTTTCAATACTGCTGGATATTGTTATAATGCAACACATAGTTTTGAGTATGTTTTAAATACCTCAAAACTCTTTTCATTGTCATCCAATGAGTTTGATTGGGATCACTCGTGAACTGACTCAGTTCATTAATAACACATGCTATATCTAATTGCGCACACTTCGTGATATACATCATACTTCCCAATACTCTAGCACAATCCAATTGTGACTCACTTTCATCTTCACTCTTTTGAAATGCACAACTCACATTTATTGAAGTCTTGATAATATTGAAATCCAAATATTTGAACTAATCAAGTACCTTTTCAATCCGAAATTGCTTTCTTTCTGAAAAGAAAAAAAAATTTGTTGTTCCCTTTTGCACTAAGGATAGTTCCTCCACACAAGTTTTGTGGTAAACCTGAACTTATAAGTTATGTAGCCATCAATTCCTTCAAAGTTCATTTTTTTTCATTCTGCAATTCCGTTAGATTTAGGTGAATAGGACAGTAGTTTGATGGATAAATCCACTTTCCAAACTTATTTCTGCAAAAGGAGATTTATATTCTCCATCCCTATCACTTCTTATCTTTTTCCCAACTAATTTCAACTTCAATTTTATATTGCCTATACGTTTCTATTGATTCATCCTTACCAACAAATAGACATAACTGTATCAAATGCAATTGTCAATAAAAGTTATGAGATATTTTTTTCCCACCACGAAATGGTGTTGACTTCATATCACAAATGTCAGTGTAAATCAACTCTAAGGGATTAAAATTTCTTTCAACAGATTTATAAGAATGCTCAGCATACTTAGATTCCACACAAACTTGACATTTTTATTTATTGCACTCAAAGTTAGACAAAACTTCTAAGTTTATCAGTTTTCCTTACAAGATTTTGTAATTGACATGTTCCAAGTGTTCATGTCACAAACAGTTTGACTCAAGCAAGTAAAAACAAATAAAAATATTGAGTTTGAAAGCTCTCTGCGAGGTAGCTTTTTCTCACAAATATTTGTTCATATTTCTTAAAATTTTGTGTGATACAAATATTGTTTAGAGTCATCACCTTGTCAAATGTCCTTTTCTGAAGGACCTTTCCATAACTTTCGATTTGATTGTTATAGAACTACCCATGAACAAAGTTTTATCGGGTCCAATAAGGCAATATAGTCCAAATGCTTCTTTTACAAAAACATGACAAATGACTATTCACCAATATTCATGTCTATACAAATAGTTATATTTAATAGATATATCATTTCATGAAAAAACACAATATTTTAAGTGACACTTTTTCATAAAAGAACTCAATCATTTTGAACAAGTATACATATAATTTGGTAGTTTCATACTACTCATACCATATACTAGTAAAAGAGAAACTCAACGCCCACAATATCAAATATACTCCAAGAATTTTGTGGGTCTAACATAATACAAAAGTATCCTCGAATTTCATATCTTGTGCTCCAAATTTAAATTAGACATTAAGTCTAATTTTATTTTTATCATAAGCAAAGAACCCCCCACATTTTAAATATGATCTCAAAAATATTTTTCAAATCATTGAAAATAATTTTTCCACATATTTTACCCAGACTATCAATGGCAGCATGAAACCTCTTTTGGAAATATTATTCTACAAAAGAGAATTACAGTGCTTCAATTCCTTTTGACAATATTTACATAGTGTCAAAGTTCATTTCATAGTGGCACGTATTGCAAACACAAAATCACACACTTTAAGTCACTGGTCTTTTTTCTATCATAATTAGACATACCACTTAGTATTTAGAATACTAATAATAAAGACAAAAACTTTTGTACAATTTTTTCTATTTAACAGTGAAGTTTATAGAAAACAAAAAAGTACAACACTGACTTATTAGATGAAAATCTCATATTCTTCAAACCAATTGCATAGTCTTATTTATCAAGAGTAGAAAACTACAAAAGTTTTTATTCTACAAAAATCAGACACAATCAAATTCACAAGGAGTACAAAACTACAAATGTTTTTTTTCTCCAAACAAAATAAAACATATTCTTAGATTATCACATAGAAATGATTTTCGTTTCAAATAGTCTTCCAACTATAACATTTTGACATACTATTTTATCAAACAAAAATGTGCATCTCTCATTCTGCAAACTAAAGAATTTTAAAGGAAATACTATTTGCCAAGGAAAATTCATTCCAAAACATATGGTTTGCAGATCTTTTTCCAAAGACACACATGATAAATATCAAAAGAATTAACTTTTAGAAACTATTTTCCTCCTTAGATAAATAATAAGAAGGTTACCTGGTGTAATCTTTAACCGGAATACCACCAATTTTTCTAGTACATTCTCAATTCGATCTTGTTAAACAAGGCACCTAATTCTGAAGAAGTAGTGCATTAATCTTCTACTTCAATGATCTGTTTCCTTCAATCAGTAGAATACAAGAAATACCAACAGTATAGTAATTTCCTTAAGATTGTTGTTCATCTTGTATTCCTAAGATACTTAGAACAAAAACTTTGAAGAACTTGATAAGAAACAACAAAGTTTAAGATTGTGTTCTTGGAGAGGGCTTGATCGACTCATTCTCCTTCTTTTCGTTCAACTTGATGAATTTTGGAGAATGAGTTGACTAGGGTAAGTTCTAATTAGTTTACTAGGATAAAACTGACTAAAACAACGTAGTTTAGGGGTTAAACGATGTAGTTTAGGTGTCCAACGCATAAGGAAAATACCAAAATAACCCTGACTTAAAAGCTGTAAGGGCCAACCGACGGACCATCGACTGACCCATGGTCCATCCTGTCAACCGTCGTTGGCTTTCAAAGACTGGGTTCTTGGGGTCTCGATCCACAGACCAGGACCACGGACCGTGGTCTGACCTACCGTCCGTGGGTCAGGCCGTGGGTTGACCCTTAGAAAATTTGTTGGAATTTTTTTCTAGGAAGGGTTGCAGGTGGCCATGCACGGACCCCACCTACGGTCCGTGGGTGGTGCCCGTCAGTGGCCCCTGCAACTTCTGAAATCAATATTCTGGTCTGTTTAGGATATGGGGTGTTACAATAACACTTCATTTTAATCTTGTCTCTCTTCTTGAAAATCCATTTTCCTTTCTTGGAATTTGGCTTCTTTTTTTCTTAGAGGGTCCTTCTCTGGTCTCTTTGTATTTTCCATTTCTTTTCCAATTCTTCTTATGCTTGAATCCTAATGATTTTGTACCACTTTACTCTGCCACAAAGAAATTAGAAGCACCTTTAGCAGCACGAAGCCTCTCATTTTCAAGTTCAACATCGTGAGAATCATAAAAAGGTTTTGATGCTATCATTATGGGTCAAGTTAACTTTCAAACATTCCCAATTATTGGGAAGAGACCGAATCACTGCTTGAACTTATTGTTCATATGAAAGAATATGGCCAACACTCTTCAGTTGAGCTATCATGTTTAACATCAACCTAAGGTGTTGTTTGACATTTTGATCATGACGCTTCTTGTAAGTGTAAAATTTGATAGTTAACTATCACAGGCGGGTCACAGAAGTACCCCAATATGTTCCTCATAAATGTGCCCACATAGCGTGAGCAGTAGAAAATTCCTCACAATCATGTATGAGGTCATCAACCACATAACTAACTATTACTCCACATGCAGTGGAGTTTGCCTTTTACCAAGCTCAATACTACTCTCAAAATATGTATTTGTAGTAGCAAATACTCACTGGGTTGAGATAATAACTCAAAAACGCCTCTTTAAGAGGTAACTGAACTACACTCAATCTTTTTGAAATACTCTAAAAACTCTTTATACTTTTATGAAAATAGTACTTTCTTTTCAATGTGAAGAATTACCTTCTTTAAGGGATAACTAAACTTCTCTTTATCTGGCTAAAATGTTTTTGGAAACTATTTATACTCTTCTTAAAAATAGTACTCCCTCTGTTTTACAAAGAATGACCTAGTTTGACTTGGTACGGAGTTTAAGAAAATAAAGAAGACTTTTGAATCTTGTGGTCCTAAATTAAAGTTACGTCAAATGTACAAAATTGCCCTTCAATCTTGTGGCCTTAAATATGTCACGTGAAAAACTGAAAGTAAAATGTTACCAAAAAAAGAAAGAGGTCATTCTTTTTTAAACAGACTAAAAGGGAAAGGAGGTCATACTTTTTTAAACGGAGCGAGTAGCTCTTTTTCAATGTGAAAATAGTACTTTTGGAACCATTTGTGTTTCCGTAAACTCTTCTCCAAAGATACTTTTAAAAAAATACTCTTGGACTCACTTTAAATTCCAAAACAATGCATGAAAATAAATGAACAAAGGATTTCAATAAAAATCTCATCGACTAAGGTTCATCATCATCATCATACTATACTAAAAGTGGAATCCAAAAAAAGTTAAAAGTTGAATTACCAAATTATCCTTTAAAAGTTAAGTGACCATTTTGACATTTAATTAAAAACTACTACTTCAATTTTTGGTACTCAAAAATAAATTTACATTTCTATTACTCCCTCCGTTCCTTTTATATATCACCTTTTTAGATTGCACTTGCATTAAGAAATTAAAGTAACTTTACCCTTCTATCATTATTCAATGTTTCTTAAGTCAACTTTTAAATAAATGATGAATATGCTAGATTTCAAAAATTAAAATGCAATTGGATGACTATTTAAACTTTTGAATTTATTTTCAAAATCAGATTTTATAGAATAATGAATTGGGAGAGTAATTAATCAATGTATGAAACACTTCAATGAATATTAATTACTTACTCCCTCCGTTTCAAAAAGAGTGACCTGATTTGACTTGGCACGGAGTTTTAGAAAATAAAGAAGACTTTTGAATCTTGTGGTCCTAAATTAAAGTTATGTCAAATGTACTAAATTGCCCTTCAATCTTGTGGCATTAAACATGCCACGTGGAAAGCTGAAATTAAAATGTTACCAAAAAAGGAAAGAGGTCATTCTTTTTTAAACAGACTAAAAAGGAAAGGAGGTCATTCTTTTTTAAACAGAGGGAGTATTAGTTTTCCTAGGTTGGTCAAAGTATATATTTTCAAGAATAATTAGCTACTCTATGAAGGGTATAATAGGAAGAATATAATAATTAATGCATTGATTTTATAAAATGACAAGTATTAGAAAGGGATGACATATAAAAATGAACGGAGGGAGTAGTAAATAATTGAAATAGGTTTTTTTTTAAAATTGGATACATATCAATACTTGACCGGATACATTCATGACTTACTGCGGTCATTCAATGTGGAGAAATTGCTTTCATATTCCACTGTTATAAGATTTTTACACTCATAAATATAAACTTTAAAGTAATAATATTTTGGAAAGTTAAATTGACTTTTAAATCTATAAATATATTAAAGCTAAGAGATAAATGATGTGACATATCTCTACGATCTAGAAGACCATTTATTTTTTTTCCTTTTTGGAATTTCTTCTTATTCTAACATTAATATGCTATGTATAAAAATAATAATTCAAAATTCACTCTCTTAAATCTTCTAACTACCCCTTTTAATTATTTGTTTCAATTAATGAGAAATTGAAAGCAGATAGTTATAGAATAGGAGGAGTTCTTATCATTAAACCTTGAAGGATACTATATAAATATGCATATCATTCAACAAATACTTCGATCATGTACCTTTATTACTTACTAGTGAACTTATCCACATTTCGTGCGAAGAAATAAACTATATCACCCGTCTTTTTTCTAAAATAATTTTTACTTTATTTAAAAATTAATTTTGACTATGAAAAATTCAAATTACACTCCATGTTTAGAATTTCAAATAAAATGTTATTTTGTCTTATTTGTGAAAAAAATATAATAAAACACAACTCTGATTTTAAAAATTTCTAGTAAAATGGAAAAAAAAATCTAATTATTTATGGCCAAATGCCTAATTTCTAATTATATATGGCCAAATGCCCACCAAATTCATGATTTATTTTTCGTTCTTTCTAATACTCGAACATTAAAATCATCAAAAAATATAATCAATTTTATTTTCAATATTTCTTTCAAACGTATAATCTAAATAGAAGAAATTATAAGATACATAAATGTCTTTTTCAAAATTTAAGCTTTAAAATTCTAAACCAAAAGTTACATAAAATATTATCTATATTTTTAAAGTAAATATGAAAAAATATGTATAAAAATAGCTTGTTAGCAGACCTTTGACTATGTATTTCTTCACTAAGTTATCTATTTATTTAATTAGTCTTTGCTACTCAAGAAATAATTAAATGAAAACATGATATTAGAAAATTTCTTTTAAAACACATCTCATTGTATATTCATAATTAATATAGGTTAGAATATAAACACAAAAATAAGTTCCATCCATTTTTCTACTAAATAAAATAATGTTGATATTCATTTGGTGAGTAGGTATAAATATAATGATATTCAAATTTTTTTAATCAAGTTTTGAAGTTTTTTTAAGTTTTCAAGATTCTTAAATGCATAAAGTAGTACTAAAAAGAAAATAATATGTTCAATCTATTTGAGTATTTATAGAAAAGGCTAACGGGCAAGATATATATGCTTCATTAACGCTTAATTTTTTCCTTCCAATGACAATAGAAATATTAAATATCTTAATGAGTATGGAGCAATGAAAAAACATTTAAGTCTCACAAAATATAACTATTCTAACAATTCCTATAATCATGCTTAAATACCATGAAGGCGTGAACTAAGGAAACTCATATGCATGAAATTCAATTTCTTCTTTTGTTTTCTCTCAATTGAATTTTATATCGAACTATGATTCTTTTAGATATTTAATTAGTTGAAATGTGAGTGTCATATATTTGTGGTGATTTTTTTTTCTTTTTCTTGTTTATATATTTTTTTATTTCTAATAATTAATTTTCTTAAGAACTTTTAGTCTTTTAGTGAAATGTACTATATTGAATTAAGGAAATTATTTGCAGACAAACGATAAAATCTATAGGTAGATATTTCAAGATTTTTCTTTTGGATAATTTTTGTGATTATATCATCTAATTTTTAAGAATTTAATTGAGAATTTTCATTCATTAAAATATATATAAAAATTAAATTACTTCTACAATTATATATTATAATAAAGCTAAAAATGCATAATAACTTAATTTCCCTTTGTGTCACTACATGATATTTTTTATTTATACTATACTGAAGCAAAAAATGTATAACAACTGAACTTCCTATTGTGTCACTGTATGATATGTTTTATTTATTTGCAAAATTTATTCCTTAGAACGAATATGATAAACGCCAAACCTTAATGTTTGATTATTATACAAAGAGATCAATGAATATTGGAATGAAATTCTAAAAATAAATATTATGAATAAAATATATAAAGAAGACAAAATATATCAAAATATGGGAAGGTAGGCATACAAGTATCAATACATTTATTTTTGTGAAGATAAATACAATTAGATGTAACATTTTAACTTTTCAAGAATGAAAAGATGTAGTAAAACAAAACTAAAAAGAGTAATAATATAAGTGAGAAAATAGACAAGAAATGTAGAGAGACCAGAGAGAATTTTCTTGTTCTTTCAAGTATGTTCAAGTGTTTTCTAAATCTTCAAGTGCATAACACATCCTCAAGACCTCTATTTATATTGTTATAAGAGGCATACAAAAACATAGCAATAAATATGATATTAATTATTGAGAATGTGGGGAAGATTAAAGGGTGTGGAAGATAAATTAGGAGATGGTGGAGGTGTGAGTATTATTACACATAATGGTGAAATTATATCTTCAAGTTATGGACATCCACATTAATCAACAAAACATTAATTATAAACAAATAATAATTATATTAAAAATGAGGAGAAAAATTAAAAAATGTCCAAAAAAAGGAGAAAAAAAAATAGAAATGGAGGCCATAGAGAGGTGCCACATCACCTCATCTATGTTTCTCCTTTATATATATATATGATTGGAATAAAAATTCATTTTCAAGATAATTATCTTTGATTTATGTAAGCGGTCAACCGAAAATAGATTTATATAAAAAAAATGTAGTTCCTTTTCTACACAGGTTCATCTGACATCTAAAAAGTTTAGTTCAAGTTCTTGAACTTTTAAAGTACTTATGAATTTAGTGTGGGATACACGTGCAACACATGTGTTTGAGAGCTAGTATATATATTATATATATTACTAAAAGTGGGAAGCCACTAAGTTAAAAGTTGAAATACCATTTTACCGCTACACCAAATTAAAATATTATAAAAATATATACTTAATTAAATAAAAATAAAAATCATTTATTATAAAGTAAATTCCTCCTATTAAATATAATAATTTGTACGTTCTAATGTTTGCCTACTGCTTAATTGAACGAATTTTTAATCTTCTTATACATGTAGTATTGTTATCTTCTTTATAAATTTTATCTTATTCTATTTACTAATGGTAGCTTTTCACATTTCAGCTTATCTCATTTAATTAATTAGTTATATTATATTATATTATCATTATAAATTTTTAAAGTGAGGAGATATTAAGTCAAAACATAAAACACAAAATAATCATAAGAAAGTATTACATTTATTCCGAATGAAAATCAACTAAGTTTTTTCCACAGTTAATTTGAATAACTTAATATAGTAGTATTTGACCTCATGAAAACGTGTATCTTTTGAAATTCAAATCAAGTTCACTTAAATAATTAGTATGGCATGCCTCGGAAAAGTCAAAGAGTTATATATATATATATATATATATATATATATATTTACTATTGATAATATTTAGCACTATTCACTTAAATATTATTTCTATTAATATTCTTTCTTATTTTATTACTATTTTTCTCGTTTATTTGCTTTAAATATTCATTTTATAATTTATATCTAATTACATATTCAATTGCTACTTTTAATAATCATAACTCGTAAGCTTTTCATATTCATAACCTCTAAATAATTAATTTAAAAATTTAAGATATCTTTTGATATTCCTCTATTTTTATCTATATAAATTCAAATTCTAAATTTCACGAGACCCCTATCCAAACACTTATATTATCATATTATATTTGATTTATGTTTTTGTTTGATTCGATAAAAGAAGTCACTTGAATTTTGATTAGTTATGGGAGGGTGTGAAGACAAGAACTAAGAAAATTATGTTTCTAATTTTGTATTTTTTTTCCATCTCTATTATTATGATCAAAAGTCTTAAGAAAGATGAATATGCTGCATTTTTTTCTATGTTTATGTGTTTGTATTTTCTCTATACTAGACTTCATAAAGTTAATTTTCTATAAATTTCTGATTATGGTAAGTCTATATTTTTTTTTTGGTAAGTCTATATTTTTATTCGGGTTTAAATTATTCATTTATGACTTTATTAAAACACTAAAATATGTTCTTCATTTGATGTTTCTTGTCCCACTTTTAAATATTTTTATTTGTAATTGAATTTTATTACTCATTACACACATGTGTTTATTGAATTATAATCGTTCTAAATAATTTTAAAATATATATATGGGACACGTGCAATGCCAAATAACTAGTATATACAAATACAACATAGCACCCAACGGTTGAAAATAGTAAAAGTCTTAATGGCCATTAGTCTAACAATTTAAATACTCAAAAAGTACATGGATGTATTTTCTTATATGCTTAGTTTCAACACAAATTTTATTCTTAAAAAACACTACATCAACATTAAGTATTTTTTTATCTTTATACCACCTTAAATAACAATTAAAAATTTCCTTTAACCCTATAACAGATATTTTATGTATAAAATTTGAACACAAACTACAACAATCAATATTACATAAGTCAATCAATTAAACACAAATCTAGTACTTAAAAAAGCTTGAAAAATTAATATTATAATTAATATCTTGCATTTTCTTTATATAAAATAAATTAAGTAGACTATAAGTCTAACTGTCACAAATCAAATGAAGCAATCAAGAAAATATTAGCACTATTAATTTTATTTTAAAAGAAATTAGACACAAATAAATCATGCTTAAAATACTCATGGGTCAAAACAACATTTGTTTATACATTATCAAACTCAAATAAACATTCATTCAAACTTTTTCACAATTTCACAAGAATCAAACTACAAATATCATATACCACCTCAAATAATGTCAATATTTTTTGTATGAGAGTTTAATAAGAAGAACTTTTTTATTCTAAGAACTTGAGTAGTTCTAGAATCACCAACATATAAAAATTATTCCTCTTCTTCAACTTGGGTGTAGAACACAAAAAAAATTGTTTACACAAATGTGTTCAACTATGTCAAAGTCTAAGACCAAAACCTTCACATATTAGCAACATGATTCACTTGAGAAATGACCACCATAATTTATATCATCCGCTTACACAAATTGATTTTTCTTAGCGGGATTATCATTTCTCTGAATCATCTAATTCTACATTGAGGGGTATTATGATTTAGTTCACCACATACTGTCACGACCCGACTTCCCAAATATTGATGGCACATACCATAACCCACCAATAGGTAAGTCAATATGTACTCAGAATGACAAGTAATGAGTACTAGGGTAGAACGAAATATAAAATAACACTAACAATAAGAAAATATAGAAACAAAAGAAAAAAGAAAAAACTATATACAATAGATACCCTCTCAAAACTGGAGGTCACGATTATAGAGTTGTCTAACAAGACTAAATAGAAGTCTCAAAAGTGGACCACAAATATCCATCTCAAAGGCAAAAGAGAAGCTAACATATGTGGAGAAGGAGAAAGGTTGGTCTAGGACGTCAAGTGCTCACCCTCGTCTCCGATATCCACAATCTGCAAAAGACGACACGAACGATCATCGTTGGTAGCTGGTAATAGGACCTACAACACGAAAAGATGTAGAGTGTAGCATAACTACCAAAGATACTCAGTAGGCATCATAGGGCGATCAAGAAAGGCAAAGACAATCTGAAAAAACAAGAATCTAGACACAAACAAAGTCACAACGGGAAAGAAAGAAAGCACACGATCATACAAAAAGTAAATCTAAGTACAACTAAGCTAAACCTAACAAGACCCCATAAGCACAAAAGGTACACTCGAGCACAATTTTAAATAAAAATTTGAACGGGTCCCATAAGCCCGACAAGTACACAGAATAGCTAAGGCTATAGAGATAAAATATCCAGTCCCAAGTCCAATAAGAATCAACTGGGCCTCGAACGCCAAGTGATAGTATCCCAAATAAGTTATGGCCTCAAATTGTAGAACAACAATCTTAGGCTGGAAATAACGGCTTCAAACCATAAAACATCACCCTCAGACTAGGGATAACAACCTCAAATTGTAGTACATCGGCCTCGAACTGGAAAAAATCATAGTGTCTAGTCAACTCCTAGCCCAACTAGCAAGAGTGAAAAAGGGCCTGTCGACTCCGAAGAGGATTCTAATATCAATATTGTGTTATCGTGGAACGCCATCCACCCAAAGGTATCAACAAAAGGCTTCCAGACTAGTACAACTCAATGTCCAACCCTCGCAATAGCACAAACCCAGGTAACGCATTGGAGACGCAGAGATGGGGAGAGAGAGTAGAAGACCTAATAAGCTGTGCAAACACCTAAACTAAGGTTTATACTACTAGACTCTCAAGTCTACTTTTTCAGTCTACAAGGACCTAGTTCGTCCGAAACGACGTCGGAAACATGACAAAACTATATGGGTGAAGAGTCTAAGGCATCACTAGCCTATCCTAGACTAAAGTTGAACATGTTTCAGAACACACATGATAATCCAAGTAAATCACATAGCATGCTGCAACACACATACAACCCCCCAACTAGCATGGTACTACCCTCGAAATGAAACCGATGAAGACTAAAATATGGTCTTTAGAATAAGAGTAGAAATAACTAAGTACATGCCCCCAATTCACACTAACCATCATGAATTTACACATTCATGCTCAATCTAAGAAGGAAAGGAAGTTGTAGCCTACCTATAGGTCGACTATGCGCGCTCCAATTCACAAGGCTGGAGCTTTTCCTTTACGGACGGCCTCTTGACACTACCACACTATCAAAATAGGATCATAACATAAGTATTGTCGTAGAGACACTACAACAATCCACAAAATCACAAATATAAGAAGCGGCAGCAACTTTCATGCCAAATTAACCTCAAACAGAATGTCACCGACACAATCCAACCACTCCACCACCCCAATAATTACGAGCGCATGAGAGTTTGAATTACAAAAATTGGAGTTCGGATGAAGGAGAAATCATAAAAATAATAAATGAAGCCAAGGCTGCCTAGTGACCAGCCTTAAATAGGCCAGACGGCTGACCAGTGTGAACGCAGGGCGGTCGTGCCAACGCTCTTGCCAGCTACCGTGCGCAAATGCGGCGCCCGTGCGCGAATGTCCTTGACATCCGCGAACGAGGCCATGGGCGCGTGGACTTGGGCATGCCTCAGCTGACAACACAAGTGCTACTCCAAAACTTTGACGGGATGGCCCAAACTCGTTCGAAACTTCGTGCACACAAAAGAACTATGCTTCCCCCATCAGAATCGACATTTCAGACTCAAAAGAACTATCTAAACTTTCATCTAAGGTCTTCTTGATGAAATATTGGTCCCGCACCGGATTTCCATTTTAAGCCATATCCATAAGGGGCCTCAGAATTAGCCCGGAAGCCTCAGGACCTGAACAAAGGGTTGTTCTGGCAGTGTGGAGAGACTTTATATCATCACGTAGCTCATAGTGATGGTTTTCAGTTAGAGAATCTTCCAAATAAGAGTAAAAAGTTTATTATTGTATTTTTATATACATTGAGTTATTATTTACTGTTTTAAAAACTTTATACATCTTGCATCTTTTATTGTTGCATTCATATTGAGTTGAGTTGAATATTCTTGAGTGGAGTTGAGTTGAGATGAGGCGAGATGAGGTGAGTATGTCTTCCTTTCTATCAGTTCAAGCCCTATGCTATGTTGCAGAGTTTCCCTTGCATTACATTCAATATACTGACGTCATTTCGCTTGCATCATTTCATGATGCAGATACAGGTATTTAGGATCATCAACCGGCGCTCCGTTGATCCAGTCGCATTCAAGCTAGCTTTGGTGAGCCTCCTTACTTTCCAAAGGGCTTTACATTTATATTTCAGTTTTGTTAGGATGTCATGGGTCTTGTCCCGACTTCCATCATAGAATGTTAGAGGCTTCATGGACTGTAGTGTTTTGAGGACTCCTTTCCATTTCCATTGTTAATGTTTAAGACTTGAGTTGCCTTCTTTTGGCTAGCCGAATGTTTCAGACATTTCTGAGTTCATTTATTTTTAAGAAAAATGAGTAAATCTTTACTTTTGAGTTCATATATTTTTGAGTAAGTGCTCCGCTGAGTATTGAGTCAGGCCATGGTTTGTTTGGGGACCAGCAATGGTTCTTGAGTGCCGACCACGTCCAGAGTGTAGGCTTGGGGCGTGACAAACTATGTGCCAACATAGGATTTGTCTAGATAGACATTAGCTAGTGGATTCATGTAAGCTAGAAGTTCATGGTTTTACCTTGGCAAGCAGGACACCTCTTTTCGGTGTGGGGTAGACATCGGATTCCATGTTAATAGCTCACATGGTCTTATAAGTCGATTAAAGGTAATTCTCTACATTCGGGAATCAAGGTTACTTCAAGAAGCATCTCACATGTGATTTAAGATGATGTCTACTTGCATTGACCATGTTTTGTGACGTATGTTTTCTAACTCTTCTATATCATGTTTTAGCTTTGGTTATTGCATATTACGAAAAATGTCCCTTTATCATGATTTTTTTTACACTTCATGCATCGCTATCATACTTGGTACATATTTGTACTAACGCATACTCTTGCCTACATTTCTTATCAAAATGTAGGGTCCGACGCTCCAGACTCGCACTTCCCTGGCTAGGGTCTATTAGTTGAAGTTGGGGGATTGGTGTGTCCTCAAACTTCGATGACCAAGCCTTTATTTCATTATGTCATTTCATTTCAGTTTTGAACTTGATGTACGGGTTACGTCCTGATTTCTTCTTATGTACTAGATGGCTTGAGACTTTGTTAGATTCCGCTTCGTTTTATAAAACTCTATGCTTTGAAATAATCTTTTAATTCTCTTAAATTTCTATTATCTTGTCTATGTATGTTAAGTGGCTCATATGGAGCCTCTCGGGGTCTTATACTCCATGTTACACCTAGGGTCTATCTTGGGCCTTGACAAAACTGTTGCCAAAAAAGAAAAAAGGGTCATTCTTTCTAAAAAAAATAGACTAAAAAGGAAAGCAGATTATTCTTTTATAAATGGAGGGCGCATTTGTTTATTGTAATGTCATTAAGAGTATTTGTTTCACTTATTAAGTTTGTCGATAAAATTTCTTAATGAGCTTCGTTTATTTTTATTTTTTAATGATATGATCCATGTTTACCTGACATAAAAAATAATTTATCATATTATATTGTTTTTAATAAAAAATTTAGTTGAGGTGATTCTATTGATATAAAGGTCTAAATTAAGTAATTTTATTGATACAAAATAAAATTTAATGACTTTGGTAGATAAATTTTCAAAGTTAATTAGTTAAGTGAGCTTTTGAGATATCAACTCTACTGTCTATGCATATAAACACTTAAAAATGTAAAAATTGGTTTACACTATTAGCCTATTATTGATCAACTGTTGCAACTAACAATTCTTGTTTTTAAAGTTACGAGCTACCTGTAGGCTGTAGTTGTCATTCTGATTACCAAATAGTGTAAAAAATCTTCACTGTCCTTGTCACTGTTTAGAGGTTAAACTCTGCATAGCAGTACTAGAGAAGAAACAGAAGAATTTCTACACTGGAACAATGAGTATCTTGTTCAAAGGTCTATATAATTCACTAATCTGTAAAGTTGGACAACATATACAAAGATCAACATTCTTTGTTTTGGTTTAAGAATTTGTGAGAGAAATAGTTGAAAGGGAGAAAAAAAGAGGGACGGGGAATAAGAATTTATGTATAACTTAGTAGGAAAATTTTCCTTTAGTGAAATGGTTTCATTTGAAAGCATCTGAAACTGAGTAAATGAAGTCCAAGAACCCTGTTCCTTTGAGAAGACCTTTGCCGGTCAAGAGTTCAAAATCCAACAGCAACAGGAAACCAATTACTGCTGCTTTTCCATTTATCAGTTCATTCCTTCCCGTGAACCCAAAGGCCTCTTGACCCTCGTCGATAACCATTCTTACCTAAATGCATATAATGAGAATCAGATCAGAATGTGTTATTTACTAGATAGGACAAGTTTGTAACTAAGCAAGATTAAGTTGGTTCAATTACCTCGTCTACATTCACGTCAGTTGCTGTTACACCAGGTTGAGCCTTTCCACTGAAAACAATCTCTGCAGATGCATCAACTTTTCCACCTCTCATGCTGATGTAGATATTCTCATCGTCGGTTTTAACAGGATAAACAAACAAATTTCTCAAGGCGGGAGTAAGGACTCTCAGCACAGGATTATTTGGATACCATTCTTTGATGGCTCCATTTTGCAGATAAAATGTGCTATCTGTTGTAGGACACACGATACATCCATCCTGTAGGAATTTGAGATTTATGGGCTTTTACATTATCCAATCCAGAAAGAAATATGCATATTGTCAGCATGTTCATGCAGGATGGAGAAATGCACAATGTATGTGAAGCATGAAACATCATGATCGTAGTAATAGATATCAGACAGTAATGGACACATCTAGAATAACATCAATATATTTAATAACAAGAATTCTAACATTAACATGAAAAGGAAGCTCTATGCAGCAGCAAGTACATTCAAACAAGCAAACCTTTTTAGTAGGCATATGTTAAGTCGAACTATAAAAATCGGTAAGGCTGACATCCTGGCTACCGGCTAGTTTTATAATTTTGCAAAAATGTAGCATTTCATCGTTCAAGCAGAAGCCACGTAAATGAAATGAATTAATGGTTTGCCAACTTTGTACCATATCTTATTTCATCTGTTGTCTAATCAATTTGTTCTTGTAACTTTCAGCAACATGTATGCATTGTCATGAATTTTTAACCTCCACTAAATTCAGAACATTTTATATATTTAGGCTGAAAAGTTCTATTGGAACAGAATGCTAGTTATGTCATGACATTTACACAGTGCCAAAGTTGCTGCCTTCACCAGCAGACAGAGTTTAACCATTTTAACTGTGTAAATGTCAAAAACTATCATGCATCAGCTGTAATTTTAAGTGAATTCCTGAGTAAGTAATACAAACGCAAACCCAAATTGCACGGATATGGTGCTCCTAAGGAAGAGGAAACTGAATCTTTACTGCACAGAGAACCTACCCAAATTGGCAACGAAGGTAAAGACAGCGAGAATAGCATTGAGGGAGAAGAAGGAAATTGTATTCTAATTCCAAAGTGCATGGTGCACTAAGCCCCTGCTATGCAGGGATCCGGGAAGGGCCGAACCTCAAGGGACTATTGTATGCAGCCTTACCCTGCATTTCTGCAAGAGGCTGTTTTCATGGCTCGAATCCGTAACCTCTCGGTCACATGGCAATAACTCTATCAATTACGCCAAGGCTCCCCTTCAATTTAAGGAAATCATTTACATATCAGTCAACAGATTCCAATGTACCCCCACAATAATTATTTACAAATAAATTAACAGGCTCCTAGGTGCCCCATACATTCACTATGTACAAATCACTTAACTGACTACCATGTGCCACTGATGTGCCTAATAAAAATATAAATTCATTTGCTGACTTCTTTTGCAGTTCATATAGGAGATAGAAAGGAAATTAGGTGCTAAACGCTACTCCAATATAGCTTGTCTTGCAGACAAACGTGCGAAAATGTAATACACAAACATACCGCTGTGCAAAATTTTGTTTGAGTGACTGAATATAGCTGGAAGAGGGCTATATGTTCCAGACAAAACAAGTCCTAAAAGTAAATAATATTTCCAGCTCCTCATACTTGGCCACTCAACTAACCTTGTGAAGAGAAGATGAATAACTTCCACAAGAAATATTGTAGCCCCGCAAATTAGCATTCTCTTAAAAGTCTCATATTGGTTGAAGTTATGGACTGTTGAGTTTGGACCAAGTCCAACATCAATTTTTGTTGGCATGATATTTGAGCTAGACAATTCTTCGATGTTATCTCCCATGTTATATTGTTCATGTAACATGTGTACATCTAGCATACAGTGGGGTATTAGACACTCACATTGGTTAAAGAAATGGATTGTATTCTGGTCTAGGACAAACCTCACCTTATGAGATGGCTTTTGAGGTTGAGTTAGGCAAGTACATTTTTCTTAACACATTGGATTAGAGTTTTGAGTTTTTCAATCACTAAAACTTACTACCTTGCAACAGTAGAGAGGGTAAGAAATACGGATACCCCACTTAAAAATTGTCTTCTAGGACTACACTAAAAGCTTCCATAGTATTTCTCACACAATTGTTCAAATGAGCACAAATTTTAATATTTTTTCACTTTATGTTTGGTATGAACGAAAACATTTCAATTTTCACATATTTGGTTTGACTAAATGTTTTCCAAATAGACTTATTTTCCTCAAAGTTACGGAAAATGACTTCCCTACATAAAGTAAGGAAAACATTTCCCAACACTCTCATTCAACCTCACCACCCGACCCTGATCCAAAACTCTACCCCGACCCGGGACATGATTCCCAAGTCGGATTCGGGTTCTGATCCCAATCCAAAACCCAATTTTTGACCTTGACCCCGACCTGAAGCCCAACTCCCGACCTCGACTTGAGGCCCGACTCCCAATTATAGTATTTCCAGGTCTAGTGTCATAGTAATTTCCCAGATTATATCTTAATGCTTTTGAACATTCATTTCTTCTTACTAATCAAACACCAGAAAATAAGTGAGAACCATTTTTTTCCATGAAAACATTTTCCTTCGTACCAAACACACCCAATTTGTTTCTTTGATTGGAACAGAAAAAGCAACCAAATGGAATTATAACCCAAAATAACTACTCATAAAAACTGATATGTTTCCATCAACTGAATAAACCCCAAAAAAAAGGGAGTAAATTAAAGAAGAAGAGGGGGAGGGAACCTGAGTGAGCTTAGCATTAAGAAGTCCTTCGCTATAAGCACCTTCAGCAGGGGAACGATTTTCAATAGCAAAAACATCATCTTTATACCAAAGCAGGAGTATAGTTTCCCCATCTTGTATAATAACACGTCTCTCTCCTTTTGGCAGTGCTGACAACGGAACCACAGGCACCCAATTGGCCGCCGATGACCCTTCCGCAACTGAAACCTCAGTAGCCTTGCATTTTACTGTCTTCACCTTGACATTGCTACATCTACTACAACCAAAACTGTTGCCTGTTGATGAATTGAAGTTGACAGGGAGGAGTGAAGGCAGTTTACAGTGGTGGCGGTGAGACGGGAAATGGAGAATTCCGGTGGCTAGCTTGGGAGATAGGGTGCCCATGGTAATGGCTTATTGGGGAATTGAGAGAGATGGAGCAATCCAGTAATGTGGATGTGTGCCTATGTGTGTGGGGTATGTGTGACAATTCATCAATGGCCACAAATTTTTTCATGGATAACAATAAAGAGGTTATAATCACAAATACAAACTTGTTATAGTTCTTGACCAAACACGATTATTATTCCTCCTTTAGTACAAGCCTAGTAAGGAGAAACTTTAAAACAATGAATATAAAAATAAAAAAAATGTTTATCTTAGGAAAATAATATTTGTATCTTTCATTATAATTTTTTGATATATACGCGTAGGCCCTACATTTTAGATGATAAAGATGAAAATATAGGATTTTAACAATCTAAGAGAAAAAATATGCCCAAAATTAGATGTTAAAGATAAATATATCAAAAAAAATATATATATATCAAAAAAGTATATATATTTGTTATTTAATTGTATGATCTTAAACATATCAAATATAAAGTCAGAATTAAAGAGTTGTCAAAAAATTAATAAGCATATTTTTTAAATTTTTTTAAAAAAAACTAACCAAAAAAAATTAAAATGAGTATATTATTTGAACATTTGCAACACTGGTTCACTAAAAGAAGTTAATCCACACCTAAATAGGAGCTCATTTCCTCTGGACAAAATTTTGTGCTGAAATTATCTTTATTGAGAAACTTTGAATTTGAATTCTACAAATAAAATAAAAATTGGTTTACTAAATTTTCAGTGAAAAATGCAAAATAGATAGAAAAGAAAACAATTCAAAACTTTTTCTCAACAAGTGAAAAAGGTCCCGCTTCGTGCCGTTATAAGATATCTCATTAGATTTACAAAATCATTTCTATATGTGAAAAATTGAAAATATATTTAATTTTAACCATTCATTCATTTTATTTAACACTTTAATTATTTTATTATTTCCTCTAAAATTTCATCACCTAACTTGATTTCTAGAAAATCTTTATATAATAGAATAGTGGCGAGGTCACCGGCATTAATATTTATCTTTTTTTTTTCATATTTTTATTATCTTTTTATCTCATTTTTCAAATACAAATTAAATCAATTCATGAGAAAAAAATGAATTCAATGAAAGCACAAAAATAGTACTTATTAGTTAATTTGGTAAATAATTCCAACTTCACTAAATTTAAGAAATGATAACCATATAAATTTATTTAGATAAAAATATATCATAATTCTACTTACAAATTTAATATGAAAATTTCAAATAACTTTCAAATTTCATAGTACAATTTTTATACTTCAAACAGCATATGTTACAAGTTTCAAACTTCTATGAATGAGCTAATTAACTTGTTAAGAGTTAATTCTGTTTTTATTGATCAATTAATTTTTAATTTCTTATAAATAAATATATTTATTCAAAATTTAATTATCATAATATCAATAAAAAAATTATCATTTGTGCATCTTATTATTAATTGTACTTGATAAATGTCACGCTTCGAGCTTACGCCCTGGGCGTGGCCGGTACTGGAGAACCATTGTTGATCCCCAAGCGAATCATTGGCCTGATTGACTACTTAGAAGAAGACTAACTCAAGCAGATTTAAGCTTTAAAACAAAATTTAAATCCAAAGTCTCAAAACATCTCAAAACTCAAACTATCTCAAAATTATATACTCAAAACTGTCTAAAAATAATAATATTTTGCAAAATAGTTCAAAGGAAATACTAACAAAAACTCAACACTAACTATCTATGAAGCCCCTATAGTTCAACATGGATGTCGGGACAAGACCCACGACACCTCAAAACTACTAAACTAAAAGACAAGAGTGGAGTCCTCCAGAATGCAAGGAAGGCTCACCAAAGCTAACAAGAAGTGCAAAGTGATCTCAACAGAGCGTCTATTAATGATCTTGAAAACCTATATTTGCATCATAGAAAAATGCAGGTCGAATGATATCAGTACAATGAATATACGAGTATGTAATAAAACTGAATGAATAAATAACTGAACTGATAAGGTTGGAAGAATACTCAACTTAAGTAAACACAACTCAATACAAAACAATAATAAGAGATGAATTATTTAAAGGTTCATAAATAAAAGATTATAACTCAAGGACGTATATAAACATATAATAAATTACTCTTTACTCTTATTTGGGAGATTTTATAATCGACAACCATCACTATGAGCTACGTGATGATACAACGTCTAACCCAAACTGTCTTGGTCTTCCTAAGATCAACCTTAATACCTTCACTAGAAATAATGTGGCCAAGGAATGCAATCACCTCAGCAAAAACACGCACATGCTAAACTTAGCAAACAATTGACAATCCTTTAGGATTTGAAAACTAATTTTTAGGTGATCAAAATGCTCATCCTAACTTTATGATTAAATACAAATATCATAAACAAACATAATCATGAAAATATCAAGATATTGCTTGAACACTATATTCATTAGATCCATGAACCCGCTGGGGCATTAGTCAACCCAAAAGATATCACTAGAAACACAAAGTGGCAATACCAAGTTTGAAAAGCCGTCTTCGGAATCTCACTTTCCCTTACTCTCAATTGATGATACCCTAATTGAAGATCAATCTTTGAGAAGAAACTCGCACCTTGGATTTGATCAAATAAGTCATCTATCCTTGGAATAGGATACTTATTCTTTACTGTGACCTTGTTCAATTGTCGGTAGTCAATACACATATGAAGTGAACCATCCCTCTTTCGTATAAACAACACCGGAGCACCCCATAGTGAGATACTTGGTGTAATAAAACTCTTGTCTAAAAAATCTCTCAATGGAATCCTTTAACTCCTTAAGTTCTGCTAGATCCATAAAGTAAAGAGGAATAGAGATAGGTTGCATACATGGAAGAAGGTCAATACTGAATTCTATTTTCCTTTTGAGAGGAATACTAGGAATATCATCAGGAAACACTTTCGGAAACTACTTAACAATTGAAACTGACTCAAGAGTAGAGGTTGTAGAATCAATATCCCTAACCCGAATAAGATGATGGATACAACCTTTAGAGATCATTTTTTTGGCCTCTAGGAAAGAGATTAACTGACTCTAGGCCCTAAATTTCAACCATTCCTTTCTAAGGTAGGTTTTTTTAGAACCAGGATTGTCACCTCTCATACGACAATCTATTGATGAATAACAAGAATGAAGCCAATCCATCCCAAGAATAACATCAAAATCTAATATGTCAATCTCTACAAGGTAAACTGGAGTGACTCTATGAGAAACTAAAATAGGACAATATAGACTCGTCTAGCAATAATGGGGTCACCAATTGATGTAGAGACTGCAAAAGGCCCCATGCATCTCCAAGGTCACAGTCTTAGCATTACAATCTAGAATAACATGATAAGGAAAGGTAAAATCTATACCTAAAATGACATCAAAATCCACCATCCCCAATATGATCAAATCTACCCAAGTGGCATACCCCGCCAAACTAAAAAGATATGATTGATACACTTAATCCACCACTAAGGGCTAAATAGGCACAGACATACAATCAAACATCAAATCAACCCCAACAGAAAGTAGGTAGACACATAAGAGAATGTAGATCCTAGATCAAACAATACAGACACATATTAATGGAAGACCGGGGTGATACATGGGATAACCGCATCTGAAAACTTATCATTGGATCTCCTTGGAAAAGCAAAACACTGACCCCCTCCACCACTGTCAGCCTTAAACGTACCTCTACCTCCTCCCTCAGAACCATAACACCACCAATACCTTTACTAGGTATCCGTCCGCCTCTACTTAACTGATCTTTGCATCGGCCTCTAGCTTAAGGCGTCAGTGACCTAGCCGGGGCTAAAGAATTGTGCTAGGGTCCTCCATAACCACCCTGCATAGGGTAGTGTCATATCATATGATCGGGATCTCCACAACTAAAACAAAATTTCTAACCCGAGGGTCGCTTTGACGATCCAGAGGAACCACTATAATTGCTTTAACCCACCGGTCTCTTCTGTGAACTGTGAAAATTCTTACCTAAATTGTAGGACCCAAGATATGCATAACCATTCTCAGATGTCTATATGGTTGCATGAACTAGCTCATTGAGCTAGAAGGAACCAGTGAAATTAAAAGCGCTCCTAAGTGCAAAAGCGAGGCGCAAATTGACTTTGCCGCTTCGCATGACCTAAGGCGAGGCTCATGTCAGTGGGCCTTTCTAATTTTTTTTTTAAAAATATCAGTTTAAATAAAAAGATCCTTTTAAATTATTATAAAGAGTTTGTCCCAGTTCCCTAGACTGCAAAGTCACATAGTTTCTAAAAGACAAAAAATGAAGATGAGTAATTACAAGAAGACAAAAGGAATTAAAGGCTTGAAACACAAAAAACCAATCAAATCTGAAACTTCTTCCGCTGGCAAAACAAGCAGCAAGCAACTACATGTAGCTTCTTTCTCTTATTTCTTCTTACTTTTTACTGATTTCATAAATTGTTGATGTTGAACATTCAATATTTCATACTTCTTTTTATATTGGTAGAAAATTTAAAAATAAATTGGAATATGGGAAACTTGTCCTTCTTTAATTACTCATGGTGTCTTAACTTTAATAATGATCAATGCAAATTTAACACTTGTAAGAGGATAATAACAAAGATAATTTTCTTAGAAGCTATATAGCCATAGTGGTGGACCCCATATATATGTAGTTGTTGTATTTCATTATTTGTTGAGTTATAATTGCATGCAAAGTTCTTTATACATTATTTTTTGTTTCAGCTTAAAAATAACAAAGAACATGTCTAGTGTCCCCTTTTTTTGTTCTTGTTGTGTATTATTATTTATTATTTAGAAATTATAACTACTATATTATAACTTTCTTAAATATTTTTTTCAAACTAGAAATGGCAAAGGACTTTTCTAAAGGCAATCGAAGGGATCTAGTTGGAAATATAATTATTTGAAGGACCGTGATGATACTACAAGAGTCACGTATAATTTTTGTGGAAAAACAACCACGGATGAAATTAATCGGGCAAAACAACATTTGATCGGAAACTTTAGGAATGCAACAAAGTGTAAAAAATGCCAGAAGAGGTTAGAGAGGAACTGAAAAATTACATGGAGGAGAAACAAATAAGAAAGGAAGTCTATACTATTCAGTTTCCCAAATTTTATGTGTCTATTATGTAATATATATTAAAAATTCTTCATAGTGCGCTTTTTTTTAGTGAAGCCCACACTTTTAGTGCTCTTTAAGCTCCATCGGGGCTTTAGAATATTTTTGCGCTTTTCGCTTTTGACAACACTGGAAGCAATTACCCTCATGAAGGATCCTCTACTAACCTGAAGTGCGGGCCATCTTAGGGTCCCTAAACCCATCATGTTCCATAAACTCAGCCTCTTTGGCAGCTCCCACTATATACTAGAAGAAATCCCCCTCGTGGGATGACGTGAACACATCCGTACGAATAGAATAGGACAACCCTCTCACAACATGTGGGTCCTCTCGGCCTTATCAGGAAGAATAGCCAAGGCAAGGATGGACAATGCATAAAAACAAGTCTCATACTATGCAACAGAAAGGCTATCATCCCTCAAGCTCCCAAACCTCAATCTGCTTTCCTCCCTCATACTCCAAGGGATGAAACAGTCATAGAAGGCACGAGCAAACACATCCCATGCATGTCACCGATGGAGATTCATCTGGTACAGATCCCAAGTAGACTCTCCACCACTCTTTAGCTTGTCTGCACAACTAAAATGTAGTGTAAAAAACTCCATAAGACTCAAGCAGCTCTCGACATATAGTCAAAAACTCACTTTTTCCACCCTAAAATTGAGGTTGATCAATCTTTTTGAACGTATCGTAGCGGTACTTCTCATCCTCAATTAATACAAGCAAAGGTGCACCTTGAATTCCAACTCTTGGTGCAGGATCACCCTCAAACTTAGGACAGCTGGTGGCTGCCCCACCGGATCTTGAACAACTGGAGCTGGATGTTGATCTAGGGTCTGAGCCCTCACCCTAGTGTGAGGAACCTAAGGTGATCCTGTTGCACTCCTACTCTGAGTGAAACTCTAGATCACGCCTAACACCCTTAACAAAGTGTCTTGAAGCAACGGTGTAGTAGCGTGCTCCGGACGAACTTGGTCCTCTCTATCATCAATCTCTAGCTCAGGGAGGTACTCCTACCATGACCTCTCGCTCTCTAGCACGACCTCTACCCCTCACTCGGGCTCTGCCCCAATCCCAATTGAGGTCTCAACAACCTACTCGGGGACTGCCTCCCCTCCTATACCACAAACAATAGATCTCATCCTAGCCATTTATCAAAAGAAGACGTGATAGTTAAGTACTAGCAAGGTAACCACAGACGATAAGAATGAATGAACAAAAGAAAGTTTCTCAACAGTCTTCATAGCCCTTTGAAGATAAGCAATGAACGTCTTTGTGCCTATCCTAAAGACTCTATTAGACTTGGCTTGTACACACATGAGACCTATGAACCTGAAGCTCTGATACCATTTGTCACAACCTAAAAATCGAGTGTGATGGAACCTGTCTTATCCAACCAAGATAGGTCAGCCTAAAGCCAAACAAATGAAGTAAAACAAAATAAAGGATTAGCATGACATTGAAATTGTGTATAAATATAGTATCACTCATAAAACCCCAAAAATCCAGTTTCACATGTACAAGCCTCTAAGTATTACATTAGATTCAAAAGAAATACAAGTCTGGATGTCTCTATTTCTAGAAAAGAACAAAGACATAATGGAAGAGTAAGTGATATATGCCGAAGTGACAAGCCACTACCTTAAGAACTACTCAACTAAGCCTCGAACGAAGGTGAGAAGGAGTAATCAAAATGATTCGAACTCATAGCATACACATGTGTAGAAGTAAGAGAGTGAGTATCAAACAACAATGGTACTCATCAAGCATCCCTAAATAACCCTAAGTAAATCAATACCAAACACAAGTACACCAACACACCATCCGAACCTCCATAAACTACAATCTGCATAGAATCAAATCAGCCCAACCTAACAGTTTTCACTCAAGAACAACAAAGCACATATAGAACATCACAAATCACAAAGCACATATATAATATGTGTGTGTATATATCATCCTAGAATTTCATAATTCAACAACCACAAGACCATATAATCAATCATAAATGTCAGGAAATAAGGATGAAGTGCAATGTCATATAGAGTGATGCATGTCTGTCCTAATAATATACATGTACTAAATGTTAGTCTCAAATTCATGGGGAACATATATGTCCATGCATCCGTCACGACGTATGACACATCCCTCGATGTCATAGAATTCATCACGGTCTGTGACACATCCCTCGAAATCATATTATTTATCACAGTGTGTGACACGTCCCTCAAAATGATACATCATCTTTGATTTTCTTCTTTTTCATCAATATCAGATAGTTACTATCATAATAGTGCCTTGGTTCCAATGTAAATAGGCATGTACAAGCTTCACTTGAAGGAAATAGTACATCTCAATGATCGGAGCCTACACTCATAGTAAATGTAGAAGAAATGGGTTAGCACATAAAGTACTAAGTATGGAAGCATGCATAAAATCCTTGAAATATGATCAGAAGGACATTTTTGTTCAAAAGTATGCATTTGTCAAGTTTGGAAATCAACATGCACTCTCAAGGTAAACACAAGCCATAATCACATTTAACTTCAAAACATAGTAAAGCCATCACCTTAGCAACTCTAAGGAACACTTGTGCAATGTATGGTTGGCATCTCATAATACCAACCATACTAAGTACTCCTTTGAAGCTACCTTAGTCATACATATCATCTTTAGACCTCATCATAATCAATTGTCATAAATAAGGAAATAGTCACGTACATTACTTGAACAAAAGGAAAGTCATTCATAGTAACTATCCATTCAACATACATGCATATATTCATGTCTCATCATAACATAAAGAAACCATCCCATAACATCCTACTAAGTCTACTTGTGCAATGTAAAAGTGAAGTCCCATACCCCAACTCCTACTAAGTAAAACTCATCAAGAAGTCATAGTATAGTTCTTGTCTTATTCATTATCATATCATATAGGGAAGAATAGCCATAACCGACATAGACCATGTGAGCGACATGGAATTCGGTGTCATGTAACCCCACACCAAAAGAAGGTGTCCTACTTGCCTAAGGTAGAACTAAATGTATTAGGTTTTAGGTGGATCCACTAGCTAAAGACCTATGTTGGCACATAGTTATTGGATAGGGAGATTGCTTCTAGAAACCAGACCTATTTTATTGGCGGAGGAGCTTCCATCTCATGAGAATAATCTAGATGACTCGGCCTATTGTATTGACGGGAGGACCTCTACCTCATTGACCATATCTACTCGGTGCTAAGCATTATTTCCCAAATTATACATAATTAGTCTTGAATTGCATTTATATGTGTGAAGGAATATTTTTCCCTTCATTCAATACAACCCATAAAATAGCTCATAGATTCAATAAAGTGAGAATGTACTTTCAACCTTAGAATCAACATTAACATGTGAGTAAACCTTCCACATTATTGTTCATAGTGTTTCATGAGAATAGCCTTTCAATAAACACAACAACACTACATCATCCTAGACAATTCATACATAATCAAGTGTAAGGGTAAGGGAAGAATGGCCTTTCAACAATCCCTCAATTTACACATTAGTCATAGGATCTTCACTTTCTAAGTGAATCATGAATTTATACACAACATTCATCAACATGTACAACCCTTCATAACTTACCCTTCAAGGGTCATGAATCATGTCACACAATCACACCTAGAAATACTACTTTAGGCATGATTAAAACAAGATTCAATAACTAAAATATCATAGACTTCATTCATAGTACTCAACTTGCATCAATACACCCATCACAAATTCATGAAATTGGGGTCATGGGGTAATTCTTAGGTTCATGGGGAGTTTTACTATAAAAATCACCATTAACATCAAATCATCCATAATATAAGACAATTAACCCAATGAAATCATTTTTAGGAAGAACCCATGGCTAGAATGAAATCCCTAGTTTTGAACAATTTACCAATTTTGAAATTTAGAGTTGAAGGACTTTATGGAAGGAAACTTTCCATAAATCAAGAATCCCATACCTTGATTGAAGCTTTACCCATGAATTGGAGTTGAGAAGATGGATTCTTGAGCCCTATTCTTCAAGTTCTTGAGCTTCTTCAATGGAGGAACTCTACAGAGAGAAATATTGGAGAGGAGAGAAAGATGAACTTTTTATTTTGAAGTGGGGGTTTGTGAAAGTGATTTATTATGGGAGTATTTTAATATAAAATACCTTATATAGTTATTTAGAAATAATATAAAATATACCCACTTCTTAATTTAACTTTAAAATAATATTTATGAAAACACCCCTTGCCCACATGGACTTGCCAAATAAAACTAAGGCAAAGTCCAAGGGAGCTTTTAAGGTCCTTGAAGTGGTCCACTAGACTTGGACCCTCCCTTGGACTTGTGCCTTTAGCTATTTTTAAAGCTAAGGCATGTCCATGAAAGTGTTTAATAACTTCAAGTACCTTATATATTTTAATTAAAGGTAATATAGAATATACCCATTTAATTTGGACTAAAAATAAAAATTACGAAACTACCCTTAATGCCCCCATGTGGACAACCTTAAAAAAACTAAGGCAAGTACCAAGGGAGCTTTTAAGGTCCTTGGAGTGGTCTGCCAGCCGTGGACCCTCCCTTGGACTTGTGCCTTAATCTTTTTAAAGCTAAGGCATGTCCACAACGGTGTACACGGGCAGTGGACCCTCACTTGCACACGTGCACTACCTAGGCGCTCTAAGGCAGCCCCACGCGAGGTGTTCCACGTGCAGTGGGGTCGTCCACGGTCCTTGGACCCTCACGTGGACTGACCTCTTGCCAAAATTGGCTAGGGCAAAGTCCATGAAGGACTTGTACGGGCAGTGAAGGCCTTTCACGGGCCTTGAAGCCTCATGTGAACTTGCCTCCTTGCCTATACGGCTAAGGCATTAGTTCAAGGAGGCTTCTAAGGGTGGTGAAGGCTTTCACCTTTCATGAAGCCTCTCTTGAACAATGCCTTTTGCCCACACGGCTAAGGCTAAGTTCAAGAGTGCTTCAAGGGTAGTGAAGCCTTTCGCCTTCCTTGAATCCTCCCTTAAACTTTTACTTGGTCAAATTTTAGGACTATTTCATAACTCCAATTTATGCATAATTAGGCTCTAGTTTCACCTATCAATTTTCTGGGTATTACATTATCGTCCCCTTGGGAACATTCGTCCTCGAATGACTATCTAGACACCTTACGGAATTGAAAGACTCAAGACTAGTAGCCCAACAAGAATAAAATATCAAAATAATACACCACATAAGGAGGAAACTTCAACTCCATCTCAACATAATCAATGCAATAAAAAGGGAGTAGGAACTACATCTATCAACCCAATATTCATGAAATTCAACATTTCTCATGTTCATAGGAGGAACTACCTTGTCTGATAAAATCATACTCAACACAACAATATGGAGTCAATATGCCATCTCATAAAACATAGTAAAGCATGTTCACCAACTCTTCGCATTAAGTCAAATATGCAACATCATACTAAAATGCACAACAACATGAGGAATATATAAATCATGAAAACTCAATTTATAGTAAACGTGATTTCTCACAAGAACATGCAAAAATCATAAGGAAATCATGGAGAAATTCATACAACGCACATGACTCCCAAAACACTAAAACTCAAGAGGAACTACTTACCTCAAGCTTGAATAGGAGTAGAAGGAAAAAGATGAGGATAGTGGGACTTCATATCGTCCTTGGCCTCCCATGTAGCACCCTCAACTAAATGATTTCTCCATAAAACCTTAACGGAAGCTACTTCCTTATTTCTCAACCTTTTTACTTGTCGGTCAAGGATTTCTACCGGAACCTCCTCATAGGAGAGACATTCATCAACACCTAAACCCTCTAAAGAAAGGATAGATACCGGATCACCAATGAACTTCTTGAGCATGGAAACATGAAACACCGGGTGAACCGGGGCCAACTCATTTGGCAAGTTTAATTCATATGCAACTTTCCCAATACGTTTCCAGATTTGGTATGGGACCACATACCGGGACTAAACTTCTCCTTCTTACCAAACCTCATCACACCTTTCATGGGTGAGATTCTCAAGTAGACCCAATCACCAATCTCAAATTCAAGATCCTCCTTCTAACATTGGCATAAGATTTTTGCCCACTTTGGGCCGTCTTCAACCTCTCTCTAATGAGTCGAACCCTTTCAATGGCATCATAAACTAGTTCAGGACCAATTAGAGCAAACTCACCTACTTCAAACCAACCAACCGGAGATCTACACCTCCTACCATATAGTTCTTCAAACGAAGCCATGGCAATGCTTGAGTGGTAACTATTGTTGTAGGACAATTATATCAATGGGATATGGTCATCCCAATTCTCCTTGAAATCAATCACACATGCCCTCAACATGTCCTCTAAGGTTTGAATGGTGTGTTCTGTCTGACCATCCGTTTGAGGGTGGAAAGCGGTACTAAGTTTAACATTGGTTCCAAGCCCTTGTTGGAACGCCTTTAAAAAATGTGAAGTAAATTGAGTACCCCGATACGATATGATAGACAAAGGAACCCCATGCAACTTCACTATTTCCTTGATGTACAACTTAGCATAGTCTTCTGCCGAAAAAAGAAACCTTGACGGGAATTAAGTGGGCTGATTTCCTATCAATAATGACCCAAATGGAATCATGTTCCCTTCGAGTACGAGGCAAACCCACCTCAAAGTCCATATTCACCTTCTCCCACTTCCAAGTGGGAATATTTATATCTTGGAACAAAGTTTTAGGTATTCGGCCTTAACTTGTTGACAATTTGGACATTTGGCTACAAAACCCGCTATATCCTTTTTCATGCCATTCCACCAATAGACTTCCCGTAGATCACGGTACATCTTGGTGTCTCCCGGATGAATAGAATACCGTGAACCATGAGCCTCTTCTAAACTTTGCTATCTCAAGCCATCAACATCTGGAACACATAACCTACCTTGGTACCTAAGCACCCCATCTCGCCCTTGGGAGAAAGCTCAACGGACTTGTTAAGAACCGATTCTTTCAACTCCATAAAAATAGGATCAAGGTGTTGCTTAGACTTCACATCAACCAAAAAGGACGATTCGGAACTATGATGAACCATGAATCCGCCCTTGGTGGAATCCACTAGTTCAACACCTAATCGAGCCAATCTATGCACATCACGAACCAATTCCTTCTTCTCATCTTCTACATGAGCCACACTACCCATGGACAATCTACTTAGGGCATCCACCACTACATTAGTTTTGCCGGGGTGGTAAAGGACACTCATTTCATAGTCCTTCAAAAGTTCTAACCACCTTCTTTGTCGGAGATTCAAGTATTTTTGACTAAACACATATTGAAGACTCTTGTGGTTGGTAAACACATCTACATGGACCTCATATAAGTAATTTCTCCATATTTTCAAAGCAAACACAACCGCCGCTAGTTCAAGGTCATGAGTTGGATAATTCTTCTCATGGACCTTGAGTTTCCTTGAAGCATAGGCAATCACTTTACCATGTTGCATAAGGACACATCCCAAACCTACTCGAGAAACGTTACAATATACCACAAACCCATCGATACTCCCTAGTAAGGTCAACACCGGAGCAGAAGTAAGTCTATCTTTCAATTCTTGGAAGCTTTTCTCACAAGCCTCCGACCACACAAATTTAGCTTTCTTTTGAGTCAAAGTTGTCAATGGAGGAAAAACCCTCAACAAACCTCCTATAGTAACCGGCCAAACCTAAAAAGCTTATAATATCAGTAGGAGTTAGAGGTCTAGGCCTACCCTTGACCGCATCCGTCTTCTTAGGATCTACCTCAATACCCATGCCCGATACAATGTAACCAAGAAAAGCAACTGACTTTAGCCAAAACTCACACTTACTAAACTTAACATATAATTGGTGGTCTTTAAGGACTTGCAAAACTATCCTCAAATGATCCTTATGTTCACCCTCACTCCTTGAATAGATCAAAATATCATCGATAAAGACGATCACAAATGAATCAAGATATAGTCTAAACACCCTATCCATTAGGTCTAAGAATGCCGTCGGGGCATTTTTAACCCAAAAGATATAACCACAAATTCGTAGTGACCGTACCGGGTCCTAAAGGCCGTCTTGGGAATATCACATCATCTTAGCCTTAGTTAATGGTAACCCGAACGAAGACCTATTTTGGAGAAAATGTTAGCCCCTTTGAGTTGATCAAACAAATCATCAATCTTAGAAAATGGATATTTATTCTTTATAGTGACCTTGTTCAATTGGCGGTAATCTATACACATCCTAAAGGATCCATCTTTATTTTACACAAACAATACCGGAGCACCCCATGGAGATATGCTTGGTTGAATAAAACCCTTGTCTAGCAAATCCTTGAGTTGTGCCTTCAATTTTTTCAATTCGGCTTGAGCCATCCGGTAAAGGGGAGTGGATATGAGTTATGTATCTGAAAAAAGATCAATGCTGAAGTCTATTTCCCGTTCGGGAGGAATACCGGGCAAGTCATCGGGGAAGACTTCCGGATACTCTCTTACTACGAGGACCGACTCTAATGAAGGAGTCTCGGACTCAACGTCCATGACTCTAACATTATGGTGAACACACCCCTTGGAAATCATTTTCCTAGCTTTTAGACATGAAATGAGTCGACCTCTAGGGATAGAGTTTCCCCCTTCCATTTTAAAGTAGATTCATTAGGAAATTGAAACTTGACCACCCGGGTTCTACAATCAATAGACGCAAAACAAGCATGTAACCAATCCATCCCCAAGATGACATCAAAGTCCAACATATCTAATTCTACTAAATCAACCAAAGTGACATTATGAGACAAAGAAATAGGACATCTCCTATATACTTTTCTAGCTACAACCGAGTCTCCAACTAGGGTAGAAACTGAAAAAGGCTCTATTAGGGTTTCGGGGAGTACATCAAATTTCATAGCCACAAAAGGTGTAACAAATGATAAAGTGACACTGAGGTCTAATAACGCATAGACATCAATGGAAAAGACTTGCAACATACCTGTTACCACGTCCGGTGAACTTTCTTGCTCACCTCAAGATTGGAGAGCATAGAAGCAATTGTTCTTGGGAGCATCAGGATTTGAACAATTTGAAGGAGCTTGATTACCCTCTCTCCCCTTAGCTATGCAGGTTGGGCAATCTTTCAATTGATACCCACTTTTTCCACATCCATAGCACACAACCATACCGACAAGACATTTTCCCTCATGTTTCTTACCGCACTTGGCACATGTAGGTCTCTCCATGGAAGATCCACCCTGATTGCCTCCTTGAGACTTAGGGTTAGACACCCTATCTTTGTTGGTCTTTGGAGCATTGGAGGAGCTTTGGTTGGAAAACCTCTTCTTAAACCTTGGTCCACTTTGACCCTCAAACTTACCTTTAGAAGCATTTCCATCATTGGTCCTTACCCTCTTTACCTCTCTATTCTTCTTCCTAAGCCTTGTCTCCTCAACTTGTTGATCATATACCATTAACCGTGAGATATCCATGTTGTCATGGAGCATTGCCGCACGACATTCTTCTTCAATGGAGTCGGACACGCCCGTTACAAATCGACTCATCTCATCCCTTGGGTTAGACACCAAAGACGGGGCATATTTGGAAAACTTAGTGAATTTCAAAGACTATTCTTGGACACTCATACCTCATTGACGAAGGTTGATAAATTGCTCCACTTTTGCTCCCCTCTTTACCCGTGGAAAGAACCTATCAATGAATGCTTTCTTGAACACTTCTAAACTAATGAGACCCTCTCTTATAGCCCTATTATCCTTCCATTGAGTGTACCATACTTGGGCCACATCCTTCAATCGATACCCGGCTAGTTTGACTTTCTCAATAAAAGTAACCTCCATAGCATCAACTATCTTATAGACCTCTTCCATAAACTCTTGTGGGTCTTCATTCACTTTAGAACTAAAGAACATAGGAGGGTTCATTCTAGTAAAGTCTCTCAACCTTGAGGCCATGGTGCTCACATTAGGGTTTACCTGAGGCCCCACATCTCGATTGGCTTGGGCCGTTATAACTTGGGCTTAAATGGTCACGAATTAAGTTTGAGTCGTCATGAGCTGAGTCAATGTTTGGAGAGCCGCCCTTATCTCTATATTAGTCATAGCCCATTCATCATTAGGAACTTGAGCGTCTTGAGGATCTTGGGGAGGAACCTCTTCATTCACATTTTCCTCTTCCGCCCTTCTTGCATGAGCCCTTCTTGTACACATTGCCTCTAATCAGAAGAGAAGGGTGAGGAAAAAGGACTTCATAGAGTTAGGACTCCAAAGCATGACTAAAGAGTAATGAAATAAGTGAAAGTTCCTAAACATCTTATAACCTCTCATTCATAAGTGTGGCGTGCTTCACACTCATGAACAAGACTCTACTAGACGTGGTTCATGAGACATCAACCTAAATATCATTCGAAAACCTTATGCTCTGATATCAAGTTTGTCACGACCCATGGGTACCCGTACACGTAACATGGCGTACCTGAGCCCAAAAGGGTCGCATACAAGCCCTTAGCATAATCATACACATAAAGCCATAATAATGATGCGGAAAAATTTAAAACTTTTACAATTGAAGTCAAACTTCTTTTTCATAAACGAAAATAAGAATCTAGGCTTGTCTCAATCACCATCTAAAACATACAAATACAATCTTAGGGACATAGCCCTTTACATCAATAGTCTTGAATATAGAAAGTACAATAGAAATTAGAAACAATAACATCTTGTCCTCGAACTTGAGGACTCACCTAGCCTAGGGAATAGCCAACCCAAGCTTCACTTGAAGGAAATAGTACGAACCTACCCTCATAGTAAATGTAGAAGAAATGGGTTAGCACATAAAGTACTAAGTATGAAAGCATGCATAAAATCCTTGAAATATGATAAAAAGGACATTTTTATTCAAAATTATGCATTTGTCAAGTTTGGAAATCAACATGCACTCTCAAGGTAAAACACAAGTCATAATCACATTTAACTTCAAAACATAGTAAAACCATCACCTTAGCAACTCTAAGGAACACTTGTGCAATGTATGGTTGGCATCTCATAATACCAACCATACTAAGTACTCATTTGAAGCTACCTTAGTCATACATATCATCTTTAGACCTCATCATACTCAATAGTCATAAATAAGGAAATAGTCATGTACATTACTTGAACATAAGGAAAGTCATTCATAACAACTATTCATTCAACATACATGCATATATTCATGTCTCATCATAACATAAAGAAACCATCCCATAACATCCTACTGAGTCTACTTGTGCAATGTAAAAGTGACGTCCCATACCCCCACTCCTACTAAGTAAAACTCATCAAGAAGTCATAGAATAGTTCTTGTCTTATTCATTATCTTATCATATAGGGAAGAATAGCCATTACCGACATAGACCATGTGAGCAACATGGAATCCGGTGTCATGTAACCCCACACCGAAAGAAGGTGTCCTACTTGCCTAAGGTAGAACTAAATGTATTCTGTTTTAGGTGGATCCACTAGCTAAAGACCTGTGTTGGCACATAGTTATTGGATAGGGAGATTGCTTCTAGAAACCCGACCTATTGTATTGGCGGATGAGCTTCCATCTCAAAAGAATAATCTAGATGACTCGGCCTATTGTATTGATGGGAGGGCCTCTACCTCATTGACCATATCCACTCGGTGCTAAGCATTATTTCCCAAATTATACATAATTAGTCTTGAATTGCCTTTACATGTGTGAAGGAATACTTTGCCCGTCATTTAATACAACCCATAAAATAGCTCATAGATTCAATAAAGTGAGAATGTACTTTCAACCTTAGAATCAACATATGTGAGTAAACCTTCCACATTATTGTTCATATTGTTTCATGAGAATAGCCTTTCAATCAACACAACAACACTATCATCATCCTAGACAATTCATACATAATCAAGTGTAGGGGTTAAGGGAAGAATGGCCTTTCAACAATACCTCAATTTACACGTTAGTCATAGGATCTTCACTTTTTAAGTGAATCATGAGTTTATACACAACATTCATCAATATGTACAACCCTTCATAACTTACCCTTCAAGGGTCATGAATCATGTCACACAATCACACCTAGAAATACTACATTAGGCATGATTAAAACAAGATTCAATAACTAAAAGTTATGGCCGTTTGAAGTTGATCCAAAACTCACAACTTAAGATTAACTTGAACAAATCTCAAATTAACTCTTTTCCAAATTGCTTCTTTTTAAATTTAACTCTTTCTAAGGCGGGATGTTACAATATCTCCGCGTCCGAGGCCAAAAGGGCAAGAAATTTTTTTGAAAATTTCAAAAGAGCAACAAAATTAATTACCAAACCAAAAGGGGAACTTTCTTTAACGCCGTTTAAATTCGTTTAAATTAGAATATTTGCCGCAAGGCGCGACCGCCTTTTAACCTTGTAAGGCTCAGCAGTCCTGCGCCTTACAAGGCACATGTGTTTCAGAGCCTTGAGATTAGTAATAAAAGGTAATAGGGGGATGCAATTAATTAATGTAATTTGAACACATTTAAGTGAACCCAATATTTGTTATACCAAAAAACTATTATAGGTTGAACAAATTGTATAATGTTTAAAATTCTTTAAAAAAAATTTAAAAAATATTTTTGTTCCGATAATTTTTTTTTGTTCAATCCAATTATTTGTAATTGTTAATAAATTTTAATTTTTCTATTACAATTAAAATTGTAATATCAATTTTATAGAAATTGTAATATTTTTCTATTACAATTTTAACTATTATTGTAATTAATTAAATTATTTACATGTAATTAATTAAATTATTAAAACAAGTTTGTTCGTAATTGTATTATCCTTGGCTAAAAGAGAACTTAAGATTTTATCTAACAAATAATTCTAGTACCATTCATATATATCTCTTTAAAATACTCTTTCGTGTTATTTACTTTGATGTTAATTAAAATTTTAAGAGTCTAAATTATTAAATTTTGATCATGAATTTGGATAGAATTCTTTTAAAAAATAAAAATTATATATTTAAAAATCATTTTAAAAATATTATAAATCATAATACTATAACACACAAATATCACATAAATCGAGATAAAAATAACTTTACGATATATATATATATATATATAAATTCAAGTTAAAGATAATAAGAAGCTCATTTCTTACTCGACCCATTTGATTGCACAATTTACCTTTCATAAATGTTGATTTTCCATTTTTGTCTTTCAAGCAAGTTAATTTTTATTTTTTACGCTTAGAAATTGAATTTTCCAGTGAAGCATAACTTTTTTTAAAAATAATAGACATAACTTGTAAGAGCCGGAGCCAAAAGGACAAGAAATTTTTTCGAAAATTTCTAAAGGGCAACAAAGTTAATTATCAATTTTAACTATTATTGGTAAAAAAAATTGTTAAAATTGTAATTATCAATTTTATAGAAATTGTAATATTTTTCTATTACAATTTTAACTATTATTGTTAAATTTTTTTTGTTCAATCCACTTATTTGTAATACTTGTTAGAATTTATTATTTATTGCTAAATTGAACAAATATTAACAATAATAGTATATTTATAAAAATAACAATAATAATAATATTTTTAAACTCTATCTATAACTAAAAGGTTTTACGAATATCCTAAAATTAAGTCAAATAGTATACTTTTAAAAAATAATTAATTTTTATCATTTATGAAATATCTTCAAAATTATAAATTAAAAAATTTATTAACAATAAAAATAATTGGATTGAACATATTTTTTTTAATTTTTTTTAAAGACAATCGGACCAATTTTTTTTTCTTTTTAAAAAAGGACACCTAGAATGCCTGCTCATGAATTGGAATCTACTGTTATGTTATTATATATATTATATAAATTCAATTTTCTTAATTATCCTTGCACTTTTGCAATATGATGAATTTTAAACATTATACAATTTGTTCAACCTATAATAGTTTTTTGGTATAACAAATATTGGGTTCACTTAAATTTGTTCAAATTACATTAATTAATTGCATCCCCCTATTACCATTTATTACTGATCTCAAGGCTCTGAAACCCATGCGCCTTGTAAGGCATGGCTGCTGAGCCTTACAAGGCTAAAAGGCGGCCGCGCCTTGCAAGTCGCACGGGGTTCCGTACCTTGCGACGGATATCCTAATTTAAACGAATTTAAGTGGCGTCAAAAAAAGTTGTCCTTTTGGTTTGATAATTAATTTTGTTGCCCTTTTGGAATTTTCGAAAAAATTTCTTACCCTTTTGGCTCCAGACTCTAATATCACCACCTTGGGAACATTCGTCCTCGAATGAGATCACTCTAAGTAGAACTAAGAGTTGCAGCATCTAACACCCAACTCAAACACCCAACATGCAATTTAACACAACATAGCATATCAACTTAAAGAGTGTTTTACAAGAAGTCATTACCTTGGTCTTAAATTTCTCCAGAAGTAAAGAGACGTGGGTATCTCTTCTTCATATCCTCCTTATCCTCCCAAGTAGCCTCCTCAACAAACTGGTTCCTCTACCAGAACTTGACTGATGCAACCTCCTTGGGTCTCAGCTTGCGAACCTGATGATCAAGTATCTCAATGGGAATCTCCTCATAAGATATGTTGTCCTTAATACCAATATCTTTAGTCAGTATGATAAGCAAATGATCGCTCATACACTTCTTCAACATAGAAATGTGAAAAGTTGGATAGACTGCTGCTAACTCTGGTGGTAGCTCTAACTCATAAGCTACATTGCCAATTCTCTTGGATATCCTGTAAGGACCAATATACTGAGGACCAAGCTTCCCCTTCTTACCAAATCTCATAACACCCTTCATGGGTGACACCTTCAAGTAAACCCAATCGTCCACCTCAAACTCTAAGGGGTCGTTTGGTACAAAATTAATAATGCAGGGATTAGTAATGCTAGGATTAGTAATGCAGGGATTAGTAATGCATGGTTTATTTTTATCAAGTGTTTGGTTTATTGTTTTCCATCTCATCTTGTGTTTGGATTAAAACTTTATAAAAACTTTTTTCCAATTATATCCTTGAATTATTATGTAATTGGGTTAAGGTAAATAATTGTCCGACAATATTATTTTTTATGGCCTTCTAACTAGCTATGAGAAGAACAATTTTGTTGTCATGTTTGCCTTTTTTCACTTAAATTATTTGAGGATAAATAATTGTCATCTTAGTAAATTGATCACTTACGAAATGTCATCTTGTAGTTTTAATATGTATGTAATTTTATAAATTGTTCAAAATACAAATAATTAGAAAATCACACAAATATATATATATATATATATATATATATTCAATTAAGATTGCAAACATCATGTGGTGATATATTTACCTTTTTTAATTAGTTAATGTTAAACAACTCACATTTCAAAAATTGTATTAATTTGTATTGGATTTATTTAGTAACAAACAACTCTCACTAAATATTTTGTAAGCTAATTTATTTAAATAAATTTACTAGTACAAATATAAAACATAAAATCAAGAAAATAAACAAAATAAATTAAAATGATTTGAGGATATTTTTGTCTTTACATAGACTTATCACATGATATTATATCCTATGCATTACTAATACCTCCAAATGGAAGGTATTAGTAATACATCCTATAATACCATGTAGGATGTATAACTAATTCATGGATTAGTTATACATAGGTCCAAATTTCTACCAAACATAGTACTAAATAATACCATACATAATACACAGACTATTTGTTATAATACGGCCTACCAAACGACCCCTAAGTCTCTTCTCCTAACATCGGTATAGGATTTTGACGACTTTGCGCTGTTTTCATCGTTTCTTGAATAGTCTTCACTTTCTCCATAGCTTGATGAACCAAGTCTGGTCCTATCAACCCAGCCTCACCAACATCAAACTATCCAATAGGACATCTACATCTTTTCTCATAAAGAGCCTCATAAGGAGCCATCTAGATGCTAGAGTGGTAATTGTTGTTGTAAGCAAACTCAATGAGAGGTAAGTGATCATCCCAATTACCCTTCAAATCGATCACATAATCCCTCCACATATCCTCTGAAGTATGAATCGTGCGCTCTACTTGACCATCAGTCTCAGGATGGAAAACAATACTCAAATTTACCTTCGAACCCAAACCTTTCTAGAAAGACTTCCAAAACTGTGTGGTGAATTGTGCACCTCTATATGAAATGATCGACACAAGAACTCCATGAAGTCTGACTATCTCTTGAATATATAATCTGGCATAATCTTCTGCTTAATGGGTAGTCTTTACTGGTAAAAAGTGGGCTGATTTAGTCATCCGATCTATAATCACCCAAATAGAATCATTTTGCCTGTGAGACCTCGGCAAACCAGTGATGAAATCCATATTGATTATCTCCCACTTCCATTCCGAAAGATCTATGTTCTCATTTATACCACCGGGACTTTGGTGCTCTACCTTGACTTGTTGGCAATTCGGGCACTTAGCAACGAACTCTGCAATGCACTTTTTCATACTACTCCACCAATAGACTTCTCTCAAGTCGAGATACATCTTTGTGGAACCAGGATAGATAGATTATCCGCCATCTCCCCCTTGTTCAAAAGCCATCACTTCCTACTTACGAACATTTTCCTTCCAATCAAGCAAAAATGGGTCTTGATCTTGCTTCTCCTTCACTTCAGATACTAGTGATGATTAAGCCCCATTCATCATCACCACTCCACCTTAATTAGAATCCATTAACCGGACTCTCAATCGTGCAAGTCTATGCATATCTTTGGCTAATTCTTTCTTGCCTTCCTCAACATGGGCAGTACTACCCATAGATAACCTGCTCAAGGCATCAGCAAAAACATTAGCCTTACATGGGTGATAAATAATACTCATGTCATAATCCTTGAGTAACTCTAACCACTTCCTTTGTCTGAGATTAAGCTCTTTCTGACTGAATACGTACTGAAGACTCTTGTGATCGGTGAACTCATCTACATGAACACCATAGAAATAGTGACGCCTAATTTTCAAAGCAAATACTACAACAGCCAACTCTCGATCATGGGTTAGGTAATTCTTCTCGTGAATCTTAAGTTTTCTGGAGGCATAAGCCATAACTTTTCCATTTTGCATCAATACACGACCCAGTCCAACTCTGGACGCATAACAATACACAACAAAGCCTTGTGTACCCTCCGGTAAGGTCAACACTGGCAGTAGTCAATCGCGTTTTCAATTTCGAAAAGCTTTTCTTACATGCTTTAGACCATTGAAATGTTGATGTCTTCTGAGTCAACTTTGTCAAAGGGGATGAGATAGAAGAAAACCCCTTGACAAACCTCATATAATGCCCAACCAATCCCAAGAAACTCGTAATATTAGTCGGAGATGTAGGTGTAGGCCAGTTTTGCATAGCCTCAATCTTCTGAGTATCAACTCGAATTCCATCACCGAAAACAATGTGGCCCAAGAATGCCACAGACTCAAGCCAAAACTCACACTTTGAGAATTTAGCATACAACTCTCTATCCTTGAGGGTTTGCAGAACTACTCTAAGATGACTAGCATGATCTTCCTCATTCCTCGAATAAATTAGAATGTCATCAATGAACATGATAACAAAAATATCAAGATAAGGCTTAAACACTCTGTTCATAAGATCCATAAATGTTGCAGGAGCATTAGTTAAGCCAAAAGACATCACTAGAAACTCATAATAACCATAACGGGTCCTGAATGCTATCTTAGGGATGTCACTTTATCTTACTCTCAACTGATGATAGCCTAGTCTGAGGTCTATCTTAGAAAAACAAGTGATACCCTGAAGCTGATCAAATAAATCATCAATTCTCGGAAGAGGTTATTTATTCTTGATAGTAACCTTGTTCGATTGGTGGTACTCAATACACATCCTATGAGAACAATCTTTCTTCCTCGCAAATAAGACCGGAGTGCCCCAAGGTGAGACACTTGGTTGAATAAAACCTTTATCAAGGAGATCTTTCAACTGCTCTTTTAACTTTTTCAACTCAGCGGGAGCCATTATATATGGCGGAATAAAGATAGGTCGAGTATCAGGAAGAATTTCTATATCGAAGTTTATTTCTCTCTCAAGAGGGACTCCGGGAAGATCATCTGGAAAGACCTCTAGAAACTCACTCATAACTAGAACTGACTAAATATGTGGTGTCTTAACAGTAGAGTCATTAACTTAGACTAAGTGATAGATACACCCCTTGGAAATTAACTTTCTCGCCTTAAGGTACGAAATAAAACGACCCTTAGGCACTGTTGAACTACTCATCCACTCAATAATTGGCTCATTAGGAAAATGGAACTTAACCACTCGAGTTCTAAAAGCAATTGAGGCATAACATGCATGAAGTCAGTCTATACCTAGAATAACATCAAAGTCCACCATATCTAGCTCAACTAAATCAGCCATGGTGTTCTTGTGATTGACAAAAATGACACAATCACGATAAACTCTCTCAGCTAGAATAGACTCACCAATAGGTGTAGAAACACTGAATGGCTCAAGAAGTTTCTCCGGAAGAATATTAAAATTCATGGCAATATATGGAGTCACAAAAGATAGACTCGCACTTGGATTAAGCAATGCATATACATCAAAATTAAAGACTTTTTATCATACCAGTGACAACATCAGGTGAATTCTCTTGCTCTTGGTGACTAGTGATAGCATACAGATGGTTTGCTCCTTCGCCTGTTCCTAAAGTAGCTCCTCTAGGTGCAGCTATGTCTGGTGGACTCGCTGAAGAAGATTGGGGTCCATTGCCCTTATTACCACTCCCCTACCTATTCTTAGGGCACTCTCTCATGAAGTAACCTGCTTGACCACTCTTGAAGCAACCAGTGGAGCCATTACGACATGATCTTGGGTGGTTCCTACCACACTTAGCATATGCAGGATTCTAATTACCTCTTTGTGCCATACTACTTTGAGATTGTGCATGTCTAGCTCTGAAGTTCTAAGAATTATGATTCTTTAACTCACCTATGTTCCTTGGTGCATGTGCACTAGGAGATGATGGAGCAGGTCTAGTTGCCCTTTTCTGAAAAGATGACTGGTTCGCATTTCTGGTTTTCTGTTGTCTAGACTCATTACCCGTAGTCTTAACTTTCTTGTTCCGAAACTCTTCTCTATCTCTCAACTTGTCCTCCTCAATCTACTGCACATAGATCATAAGTCTTGCTATGTCCATGTACCCTATCAACATAGCAACCTTACCCTCTTTGCTTGACAGACAAGACAACCCAAACACAAATAAGCTCATTTTCCTCCTCATATCAACAACCATCTCTGGAGCATAACGAGATAGTTGAGTGAACTTGAGGCTTTAGTCGTGCACACTCATGGATTCTTGCTTAAGAGTGAGGAATTCTCTTACCTTTGCTTCTCTCAGCTCACGGGGAAATAAACGCCTCATGAAGGCACTCTCGAACATAGCCCAGCTCATAATTGGTGCCTCTTCACCTCTACTCTTCTTCCATTGATCGTGTCAGATCCTAGCAACACCTTTGAGTTGGTATGCAGCCAACTCCACTTGATCAACATCAGCAACATGCATCACTTCAAACACATTCTGCAACTCTTCCACAAAGTTCTCCGGAACCTCAATGTCACTTGAATGGTGAAGTCTGGAGGATTCATCCTTATGAACTAACGAATCTTGGATGTATCAGCCACATCCAGTTGATTCCCTATTTGTTGCCCAGCTTGGTTGGTCACAACTTGATTCAACATCTGGATAGCATCCCGGAACTCAACTTAGTGATCTCTCCTAGGGGTTGCACTTCTGGTGCATTGGGTACCCTTTGATTCTGGGGATCAACATTCCTCCTAGTAGGACGACCTCAAACAGATCTTCGTGGAGGCATGATCTGAAAATATACGCGCAAGCACGAATTAGAAAGAGACTTTTATAGAGTTAAACTCTATCGTACAAAAAAAGTATGAAAGAAGGGAATTGTTTCCTAAATGTCGCAGCCTCCTAATTATAGATGTGGCGCGCTTCACACCAATAACTACAACTCTACATACACGGCTTCATAGACACCCTAGGACTCTTTAACTCTGTGCTCTGATACCAAGTTTGTCATGCCTCAAGCCTACACCCTGGACGCAACTGGCATTCGAGAACCATATATGGCCCAAGCGAACCCTTGGCTTGGTTCAACTCTCAGCGGAAAACTTACTAAGCGATAAATAAACTTCAAATGTAAAGGTTTAACTCAACGTCTCAAAATGATTAACTTAGAACATTTAAAAATATTAAAACTGGCCATAAGAGGCAACTCAAGTCTTAAACATTAACAATAGAAATGAAAAGACTTCTCAGCTACTACTGTCTATGAAGCCTCTACTAACTAAGATGAACGTCGTGACAAGACCCACGACATTCTAATAAACAAAGCTTAAATGTAAACTCGATGTGAAACCCTTCGGAAAGCAAAGAGGCTCACCAACTCTAGCTGGAACACGACTGGATCAATGGACATCGGTTAATGATCCTGATTACATGTAGCTGCATCATGAAAGATGCAAGCAATATGGTGTATGTACATGGAATGTATGAGCATGTAAGGGGAGCTTTAAAGCATAGACATATAGGCTTGAACTGGAAGGAAAGGAACATACTTACCTCATCTTAACTCAACTCAACCTTAACTCAATACGATATAAAAAGCAACAATAAAGATGCTATATAAAGAAAGATCTTAAAACAATAAATAAGAACTCAATGTATTTAAAAATACAATAATAACTCAGTTTGTATGTAAAGATTAAAAAGAACTCAATTTGGGAGATTCTCTAACCGATAACCATCACTATGAGTTATGTACTAATACATCGTCTCACCCACACTGCAAGAACTGTCCTATACCTTGCCGGAGTATAATACATCCTCAACTAAGTGGATCCAGTAAGCTATGCTTAAAAAGCAATAAGGAATCATCTAAAATGTATGACCTTTTCTACCCATGGTTGGTACACGATTTATGAGGACTTTGAGTTGTTTGAACTCGTCCCCATATCGGTGCTCAATACTACTCCCAAAATATACTCAACTCATATGTTTAAAAACATTTCCTCATTCTCAAACTTTGAGATTATTATTCAAAAGATTCTCTTAAAAAAGATTATACTCAAAACTCCTCATGAACTCATTTGGAAATGAAGGTTTCCTTCTCATTTTAAATGTAAAAACATTTACTCTTGGGAATACTTAGTTCCCATATATTCATTTTGAAAAATGAAACTCAACTCTCCTCATCCTCATCCTCATACTCAAGTCTTAAAACAAGTTTTAAAAGATTGTAAAAGACTTCTTAAAATGACTCGAAAGAACTCTCAAGACTTTACTCTTAACTCTACCTTGAATTTGAATTATGAATTCAAGGGTTAGATCCATGTTATGAAGGATCTCTCGATGTTTAGAGTAGTTAGAATCAGAAAGGAGGTATACTTTTATAGAACTCTGACAGGGCAAAACGACGAAAAAAGGATGGGGAAGGATACCCTGGCGCGCTGAGTGGCACGGAGCGCTAGCCCCTAAACTACAGAGCACAAATCATGGCGAACTGCTGGCGCGGCGCGCAAACCCTTGCCCAGAAAACCCGACTAATTTTTCCTCCTCGATTCTTGGCTCTACTTTGCCTAAAATCAATTGATTTCTTTCAAACTCTCTTAGATTCATTTACCCAACTTAATTCCATGAACTACTAAAAAACCCTCTAGAAAAATACTCAAAAACAAGATCCTCGCCTCATGAACTCGACCAAACATCATGATTCAAGAACGAACAACAACACCTCAAGAATTCTCATCAAAAACTCAAATCATTCAACCTCAAGAATGAAATTATGGCTAATATTTATATGATTGGTGAGTGGGAGAACGAACTCAATACTATGAAAACTTATATACCTCGTTAGGACGGAATCGTTGGCGAAAACTCCTCGAAGATTGCAAGAAGTCCTTGAGTGCTTAAATCTTCTTCTTTCTTTCTCCTCTTGAACTTCTCTCTAAAACTCTAAGCGTATTTTAGAATTGTGAAAACTGAACAAAATCAGTTTAGACCCTTGAAATATTACCAAAAACGTTTAAAGTTGATGGGGTAAGGAAAACACCAAAATACCCCTCATTAATTCGGGTCAAATTCTTTAATTGGATAGGCTGAACTCAAATGGGCATATCTCCCTCATCTGAACTCATATTTTAGCAAACTCGGTGGCATTGTAAAGAGGATTTAACAACCATTCCATTGATATCTTATGGGCCACCTAACTCATCTTGTAATAACAGTTATGGTCATTTGAAGTTGACCCAAAACTTACAAATTAAGCTTAACTTGAACAAATCTCAAATTAACTCTTTCCAAATTAGTTCTTTCTAAATTTAACTCTTCCTAAGGCGGGATGTTACATTATTCACCATCTTTAGAGAAAAGAAGCTCTCAAATATTACCTTAGTTAACTCATCCCAAGTAGTACTGAACAAATCCCTTGGAAGTTCAACTAACAATTTTGAGGCCTCCCCCATCAGCGAAAAAGGAAAAAGCCTCAATGGAATGGAATCTTTGTTGATGTTCCTAAAAGTGAATGGGCCACATACATCCACAAAGTTGTGAATGTGCTCATGGGGATCCTCATAAGAAAGAACCCCAAACATTCCCTTAATTTGGAGCAGTTGAAGCGTGGTTCCGGTTACATGAAATATAGCATTCTCCATAGTTGGGGGTAATCGGGTATTTCTCGTACTTTCTATGGAGTTGAAATTCACATCATCTAAATTTCCCACATTATCACTATGACCATGTTGACTAGAATCATTTTTATCAATGACACTCATGTCGTCACCTAAAATGAACAAAATAATGAAACAATAATAAGAGTATTCTACTACACTAAATTAGCTTACAAAGACATTTCATTAAAAGAATTTTAAGCACCACTCCCCGATAGTGGCACCATTTTTGATAAGGCTCAAATTACTTGCATTGTAAACCCATCAAACAAGTAAGCAAAAGCAGTATAATTACCGAACATATGAGGTCGTGGTCGAATTCCACAAGGAGTGGTATGTGAAAGAGTTCAATTACAATGTCAAATTGTAACCCAATTCATTGCAAGTAGATGGTAACAAGGGTGAAAATGATTCCAACTATAACATAGAGATTGTTTTGTAACCAATTTTGATCAATCAAACTTAAACAAGAGATTAACAAACAAGTGGATTAGGAAGCTAGGAGTGTGCGGAAGTGGGTATCGATTTTAAAAGGTGGATCAATGTGATTGCTCAATAACCTTAATTACCCATGGATAGGATGGGTCAATCTTAAACACATCGTATTTCTCAATCATAATATGTTTTTCACAAGAATTTCTCTTGGGCACTCACATGTGTAATAAACTAACCAACCCAATACCTTGACATCAATCTTTTCTCTCGAGCAAGACTACCATTTAGAGGTGAAACCCCAAATTCCTTTCTCAAGCAAATAAAGAATTTCAAACTAATATGCAAGAAACAACTCAATTACCCACTTCATATACTCTCTCTCAAGCAATATACAAAGATCTAAAGCTAGGATTAAATTTGCAACATTAATTCACAAATTGAACTCATGATAATCAAATGAAATACATGAAAATCAAGGTACAACATAGCAATACACATTATCCCACAAATTTAATCAAAACCCAATTTCATGTGCATACCCCTAGAATAGGGGTTTTAGCCAATCATATTAAAAGTACAAGAAAGTAAACCAAAAAAATTCTCGACCATCAGATTGATGATTTGCAACTTAAATTAAACAGACCCATTTCAAAAATCCTAAAAATTATGGGTTACCAGCTTGTTTTTCACACTACAAAATAGATGTTTTCTATTGTACTCTTTCAGAAAAGTTTCAGATCCCATTCTATAAGCTAAAAAGATGCATTTTTCTCTCCTTTCTGCTATTTATAGTTCCCCAAAACTTCATCAAATTTCTTAGTTAGAATTGTTAGTCGTTCTCGCCGACTTTTTCTTCTTCTCGCCTTTCTTGGTTTCGGGCTTCAAGGGTTTAAACCACAGTTGGTGAGCTCGATGGAGTTCACCGTTCATATTTGGCGAGTAGTTGATTATCATCCAATCTTACCTTTTGGCCTTAATCTTGGCTTAAATGTACTGTAACTTTTGGCGAGCACTTGTTAGTTCACCGATTGCGTTCGGTGAGTCGCCGTTTAGCTATTCTTCTCACCAACCTATCTTTAGCATTTGAGTTAATGACTCTCATTTTTTGTGAGATCTAGAAAATTTAGTGATTCGCCGAGTGCCTTTTGGCGAGCATCGATGTCACGATTTTCCTCTTTTTCCATTGTTTTAGTCTCTTTTTTGTGATTCATCCTTGCCTTTTCCTTGAGACTTCATAGCTACAAAACACAATAAATCATTAGATACGAACTTAAAAAGGTATTAAGGACACTAATTGTTGAACTAAAAAGGCCTCAAATGAGTCAAAATCTCTGACTCATCACATCCTTTGAACCTCATGGATAGATGGAATGACACTCTTCTTTTTGCAACATTGTTGGGATATCCTCTTCCTTAATATTATCATCGTAGTAAACATTTCTTCAATCTCTAATATATCTTATCATCTTGTAATCAAACACTAATTACTTTATTTCAAAAATGAAGAATATATATATATATATATATATATGGAAACATAAGAACTGCACATGTAAATAGTATATTGCAAATTGTAATAAAATAAAGACCCCAACTTACAAATTGAAATCGCTTGGTTTATGATTTATGATTCAATTTTAATTTAATAAATTTAATTGGCTTCCTATTTATTACATAATAGAGGCTACAGTATAAGAAACTTACAAGTTGACAACTTGTTTGTAATCTTATCCAATTTCAAGTTTATCTTATTGCATATTATTTAATTGTAAGCTTATCCAATTGAAATCTTAAACAAATGCAAGCTTACCATATTGCATGCTTATCCAATTACATGTTTATCGAATAAGTAGTTCATTTAAAGGAAATGAATAGACTTCTATTTTTAAAGAGTAGAAACTGATGTATAAATTTCTTGCAAGCTTATCTAATAATTGGTGTTTCAAATACACATCAATAATACAGTGTATTTATAGTCCAAATAACATACTTGATTTATTCATTGTATTATATAATAATATTTATTATACATGATTTATACCGTATAGTATATAAGATATAAATAAATCAAATATTATTTTAATTAGAACATGCATAATGTGATTTATATCGTGTGTGTATAGCTATATATATGCCTACCTTAATTATAAACAAACGCATATATAACTAGGTTTAATAAAGTGATGATAAATTTACTATAAGAAAAGATAAAACTGTAAGCAAAAAGTATGGACAAAATTAATTTTTCCTTTGGCTATGAGCTCCATGAAAAAAATATATTTAATATATAGTATTTTAATATCTGACAGTGTATGACATGTGTTCTTGCTAAATGGAACATGAAAATCCAATATTTTGATAAAATTAACACTCGGTAATGAATAACCACGTTAAGACTAGAAGATTAATTTGTATCTAATAATCGTTAAATATATTTTATTAAATAATATAAATTTAGCTATTGAATAATGAATTTATGGAAAGCAATCTATAGTGTTATTTTTTTGGATAGTATCTATTAGGGTAAATTATAAAAATTTCTTCTATTGGTAATGTATTTATGTTTCTTCCATAAATAAATATAACCAATTTATAAATAAAGAAAAAAATTAAGCATTCAAATTAAATCTTCAAAGATGGTTGATAAACATCTGAACAACAAGTCAATACTTGTCAATCAAGTTCTCAAAGGTACTTTTTTTTTCTATTTTGTGTATGTCTGTGTTATTTTTGACAACATAAGCCAATTTCATCCAATTTTGTAAATTCAGGATCAAGATTTGTGGAACCATCAAAACAAGAAAAAATAATGAATATTGTTGATTGGGAACAAGTGAGTTCACGTGTTACCACCTGAGTTTATACATTCAATTTATTATTGGTTTGACTAAGTATCTGTGTGTGCTCTATTTCTATGGATAAAATGTATTTTTTCCCTATTTAGGTTCTATCATTTCATGAGGGAGAATAGAATCATCATTCATTTTGCAATGACCAAATCCTTCTACCTATGATAATTGTGAAACAATGTGGATAAAATAAATATACAAGCCTAAGATTTAATCTTTTTTTCATACCAATCACACACCTACTGGTAAACTTTAGTTGAACAAGAATGCATTGCTGCCAATCATTAATTGTTTCAACCACAAAAATGTTAAAGTCACGCTAGAAAATAAGGATAGGTGAAAAATATATGATCCTTATACCAGTTTTATGTCTTCACTGAAACATTGAATAGTTAAATATTTTCTTAAAGTGCTTGTCTTATTAGTTTCTCTCTCATGTTTCAACTAACAAAGGACTTAGCTTTTTTCTCTTGTTAAATTTTTCTCACTTTTTAATACACTATTTTATTTTGGTAATAGAAGATAATTATATAAATTAACAAGCTTTCTTGTTTATCTTTATAAAACTTTTGGTAATAATTATGTAATATTTCAATACTTTAAAAAAAGGTGTATGATAGAATTTTCTTGTCTATCTAGGCCATGGATGTTTACTCTGAAGAGAATATACTTGTGGGAATCCTCAGTAGGTTGCCTGTGCGGTCTCTTCTTCGATTCAAATGTGTTTCAAAATTTTGGGGTACACTGATCGATGAGCCATATTTTAAGATGAAGAATCTCACTCACGCCAAGAAGGACAAAACTTTCCAAAAATTTCTGTTCTACAAATTGCGCCCTAAGAAGTCTATATTTTCCATTTATAGTTGTTCGGTATCATCGGTGCAATTGGTAGAGGATATACGGGAACTGAATTGCCCTTTAAATATTGAACCACGACATTGCATAGTCTACTGTTGTTGTGACGGATTGGTTATTATCAAGGTTTATGAAAATAGTGTTGAACGCCAAATACTTTTGCTATGGAATCCCTCCACTGGAGAATCAATTGTACTTCCCAATCCAGAATTTCCAATGGAGGAATTTTCATGTTTGGGAATGTGTTTTGATTCGACCAGTAATGATTATAAGATACTTAAAATTCCCAATGGTGTAAGTGATCACAACAGAGTACCTGGTGAAGTTCTCGCACTGAAAAGTGGTTCTTGGAGAAAAATTGTTGAACATCCTCGTGACATTTGTTGTATGGTTCATGGTATGCATTCATTGGCATTTATACATGGTTCATTTCATTGGGTTGGTAATTCAAAAAGATATTTTGTGGTTTCATTTGATATTTCCCATGAAGTGTATGGAGAAATATCATTACCAGAGCAAATAAGCTTGATCAGCATTAATATTGGCATTTCAATATTGGATGGAATGTTGTGTGCTTACACTAATGCGTATATTCAGGGGAATCGCACTTTTACGTTATGGGTGATGAATGATTATGGTCTTAAGGAATCTTGGCATAGAATATTTTCTATAGCAGATCCTGATATATGTATAGCTGCACCAAAATATAGATTTGCAGATGGTGAAGTGTTATTCTGGTGCTTACATTGTGAATCTGGGGAAAACGCATATAGAACAGAGAGAGGTCCCTTTACATTGTTGCCTCATGGCATCCTTCAGAATGGATTTGCTTTTACAGAAAGTTTAGTCTCTCCAAGATTACTTACTTAGTATTTGCTTATGTTTGGTTGAAATACTTTGTCCTTTTTTTTCTGTCAAGTTATTGTCTCTTATTTTATTTGTTAACCTATTGATCACAAACTTTTCTATTGCAAGAAATATTTACCGAAGCTTTGTTTATTTAATTCAACTTATATTTGTCAAAGCTTTATTTATTTATTTATTTATTGTTGCAAGGCAAAGAACATGAGCCATTTATTTTCTAAGAAAGAAGTGGTTAAATAAATTAATATCAGCTAGTAGGGAGTATGTTTTAATCATGTAGTAAGTTTACTTTAGTGTTAAATTTTTATAGGAATTTTTGGACAGTATCGACAGAAAATATTTAATATTATTCTTACTATTGTGTACACACATAAACAGATTCCTCTCTAGCTATACTTTTTTATTTAAAAAATCTCTTTTCATTAATATATCAAGTATAAATTAAAGTTAGAAAAAGTAATGAAATAGTATCATATGGTTTATATGAGTTAAGAAAATTCTAAATGTAGTTGCTCAATTACAATTATCATGGTCAATCATAAGAGATGATACAAATTTGACTTTATATGAGACCTCATGGAAATATCTTTATTTCTAGTTTTGGGTCACATGCATTGCACGTGAATTCCATGCTAATTAACGAAGTTTTGAGATAATATAAATGACATTAGAATGTCTATTATAAATACATGAAATTTGAGGAAAATATGTTAGTACAAAGTGATAAATACATTGCTCTTAAATACTTTTACGAGTTAGCATTAGCACTTTATGGAAATATTATTTTAAAATAGTTTATTAATAATTGCTATCTTCGAGACTAAAATAAGCTTTCGTGCTCGACAAAATTCATCTTTGTCCAATGTATATTGAGAAGCCGTGCCCTTCCATACTCAAATTCACGACTGGCCCAACTTGATGAAATCAACATTGAATTGGTATGAACTTTTAATATAATAATACTAAAGAGTCTATTTGTAGGTTCTTATAACTTATGATGTCACACCCAAAATCCAGAGGGGCCCGGCCGGCACCTAGATCGTCACTTGAGCGAACAACTCGAAAGAAACTAGTCAAGTAACACCACCAACAACAAGTCAAGTCCGACAAGGCCTGAACAACACACAACCTTCACAATATAAATACAAAGAGTAACAGAGCAAATCGACAAAGTCTTTTTAAATATCAAGCTGCATGAAAGCCAGCAAGACATCTATCTATATCTACATCTATCTATCTATATCTATATCTATATCTATATCTATCTATACTACCTTAAAAGCATGAAAGGGATGCAAACATGATACCAAGATCATTTCTGTCAGCTGGACAAGACCCCCTTCCTGCACATTCAAACTTAACACTGATGGGAGCGCTTTAAATAATCCCAGCAAGATTGGTGGGGGAGGAATCCTAAGGGATGACAAGGGGGAAATGATTTATGCATTCACTATCTCCTTAGGCATTGACACTAACAACCAAGCAGAAGCACAAGCTGCCAGCCATGGAATCCAATGGTGTATCCAGCATGATTTCAGAAACGTTGTCTTGGAAGTGCACTCAGAGTTGCTCATCAAATGGATTACTTCCAATGTCAACTATTATATCAAGGAGCTTCAAACCTTAATCAGTCAGCTGGATTACTTCCAATGTCAACACACTTTCAGAGAAGCAAATTGCACTGCCAACTACCTATCTAAGTGGAGCCATAACTTTGATATCACTCAGCATTACTACACATTTATTCAACTTCCTGTAGCAGCAAAGGGAAGTTTTTTACTGGAAAAAATGGGAGTTGTAAACTTCATAAGGAAAAGGTTGAAAAGGATCAAGCATCCTCCTTGAATTGTGTTCCTTGTTGTTTAGTTTATAGTTATCTGTTTTTCTTACTTTGTTCTTTATCCTATTCAACCTAGCTATTTCTTTCGATATAGCTCGTCTGAATAGGATTAGGTTTTTGTTTCTCTTCTTACCTTGTAAGGGGAGAGTCTCCCTTATTACGATTCCTAGAAACTTGTATCGAGAGGAGTCCTCTCAATAGGTGCATTTTTTTGGTTTCTCCTTTTAGTAATGGAATAAGTTGATCATCCTTAGTAGGAAGATTGACTCATGAACCATCTTAGGTAGGAGGTAAGGTTTATGTCCCCCTCCTTGTATTTTGCTTTTTATTTTGAATGCTAAGGCCAGGGGGTGTTTCTCAGCCCTGATCCCCCCAAGGGTCTTTAAAATAAAATAAAATATGAATGTTAAATTATTATAATACCCCTAACTTAAATAAAGCTCTAACTAACACACCTCGCGCTACAAACTTTTAGGGGAATAGTTACAAAGTCCTACTCGAAGAGTTCTCACTTCAATATCTCACATTGTTGATAAGCACCAATGTTAAAACAATCAAACGCTCACAGTCTTCCCCAAGTGATGCAACTTCTCTGTTCTCTATCTATAACACAGCCAAACGTTGCTTGTTGTTTCCCATCAAACTTCCAACTTCTGCATAAAAACGAACATGTATGCCCTGTTACATTAGCTTAGCCAAAGGTACACTCTAAGTAAATCAAACCTTCTTCTACACTATTTTTTGTTTTCCCTTTATGCCTAGATTTTTTTTGTAAGAAGTACAGAAGGAGAATACTGTTTTTAGAGAATGCTCAAGTTTTATATAGGCTACTTAAGGCCACTTGAGATAATTAGAATAATCTATTACATCTCTATTTATACTAATAAAATATAAAACTAAACGTCTTCCACAAATAGCTAGATACATGTATCATAATTAATTAGATACATGTATTACAAACTCCTAAAAGACTTCTTGAAAAACTAAGAGACAATATTGAAAGACTAAGAATCAAGGTGTGAATGCATTAATTCCAACACTCCCCCTTAACATTTGCTTGACAAATCCAATGCCTTCTCGAAGATACCAAAACTTTTCTCTTGGAAGTGCTTTGGTGAAGATGTCAACAAGTTGTTCTCCTGTCTGACAATAATTGTAACTGAATTTCGCCTTTCTCTTGTGCTTTTGAATATCTCCTTCTTGATTGAGTTTGGTTTTGTGAATCCACTTTAGACTTACAACTTCTCTTTCTTTGGGTACACTCACACACTCCCAAGTATTATTTTTCTCAATCATCCGAATTTTTTTTGCCAAGGCTTTCTTCCAAATATCATGTTTTATTGCCTCCTCATAATTTTCTTCTCAACACTGGCAAAGTTGCATCATTGATAAATGTCACTCCACATTTTTGTTCCTCTTGGAGGTGGTTCTTCATCATCTGAATATGAGATTTTTCCTCCTTGAGGGACATCTTCCTCTTCCTCATCCTTTTCTTGATTTGACACATCTAAAGATATGATAGAAGTATTCTCTACCTTATTCTTAGTATGTATTTCAGGAAAACCTTGCACCATGTCTTTTTGCTTGAGAAGCTTCAAATCATGAAAATTCAAGTGACAAAATCTTTTTGTTCCAAAGCCATGAACCATCTACAACTTCATTTTTGAATGCATTGTACTGAAATTGTAAAGGAAATTTTCTTTTTGTCATCTCTACTTCAACAATGACTTGATTTGGCTCAAATTTATCATAAATCTTGCAATAATTATCTCTAAACACAAAAGAATAACCATTTTCCATGAATTGACCAACACTAAGCAAATTTTCTTCCAAGTCAAGAACATAAAGCACATTATGAATTTGCTTACCGCTCCCTTTTATGTTGATCGAAATGGTACCTTTACTTTTTGCATCAACTAAGACTCCATTCCCCATTCTCACTTTAGTAGTAATGCTACTATTAATTGAGAGGACAACTTTTTCATCCCCAGTCATGTGATTGCTACAACCACTATCAATATACCATTCTTTGCTTTTTGCTGAAACATCACATTGAGAAGCAAAGAAAAGATTTTCTTTCATTTCTTCCTCATGTTCTTCGCAAAAATTTGCTTGCTCCTGTTGCTTGTGCCATCAATCATTCTCAATGTGGCCAATTTTTTTACAAAAGTTACATTGTGGCTTGCCTTTGTGCCAACATTTTTTTGCATTGTGATTAGTCCTTTTGCAAATTTTACAAAAAAGACTAGTACTTTTCTCACCTTTTTCTTCATCCTTCTTAGAAGAATCAGCATGATCCTGCTTTTTTTTGGATTGTTATTCTTCTTTTGTTGATTTTTTGAGAAATTTTGAGAATTCTCATTTGTTCTGGACTGGAAAGCCGTTTCTTTGGGTTGATCTTCACGAAAAAACCTTCGCTTCTCGTGTGCACGAAATGATCCAACTAGCTCTTTGATAGAAAGCTTAGAAAGATCTTTCGTCTCCTCAGTGATAGCAACAATGTACTCATACTTTTATGTGACACTAATTAAAATCTTTTCCACAACTTGTTGGTCAGAAATTGTATCACCATGATTTCTCATTTCATTAAGAATATTCATGACTCTTGTGCAATATTTATCTATTTTTTCAGATTCTATCATCTTCAAGTTTTGAAACTCTCTTCTAAGAGTTTAAAGATTTATAGTGCGCACCTTTTCATCACCGTACACCTTTGTTTCTAGAGACTCCCAAGCTTCCTTTGCAGTCTCACAAGTAGCAATTTTTGCAAAATATGATCTTGAGACTCCCATTTGGAATTTTCTCAAGACTTTTGCATCTTGACGATACTTAGCCTCAAGATTTTTCATCTATGCTGTTGTAAGTTCACCATCGTTTTCTGGCTCTTCAAATCCATTTGCAACAATAGTCCACAAACCTTCAGCTTTTAAATATGTTCTCATTCTTATCTTCCAGTATTCAAAATCGGTTTCATAAAAAAATAGAGTAAGAACTGAAGAATCAGCACCTTCATTTGTTTTGGATACCATATTTTTTTCTTCACCTAACCCCAAATTAAGAATGAAAACCTGCTCTGATACCAATTTGTAGGAAATATAAAAGGAGAATACTATTTTTAGAGAATGCTCAAGTTTTATATAGGCTACTTAAGGTCACTTGAGATAATTAGAATCATCTATTACATCTCTATTTATACTAATAGAATATAAAACTAAAGGTCTTCCACAAATAACTAGATACATGTATCATAATTAATTAGATACATGTATTACAAACTCCTAAAAGACTTCTTGAAAAACTAAAAGACAATATTGAAAGACTAAGAATAAAGGTGTGAATGCATTAATTCCAACATTTTTAAAGTTAGCAGTGTTCCTTCTCCAACAAAACACAATTTAAGATTGGATTAGGCTTTCATGTCACTGCTCGCCAACATTAACATGTTGTAAGTTTCTACCTAATTACTTTTTGCTCATGTTTATGTACTTCATATGTTCACTCACCTATATTACAATTGATAAAGATTGGGTCAAAGAACTTCCTTTGTAATATGGATGTTATTGATGTGTGTGACTTCTTGCCTTATCATGGTTTCAACATATCTTTGAGAAGATCTTATGTTTCCTGTAGCATGAAAATCCCGTGCATCTGCCAGTTCTCTTGACATATTAGAAGCTAAGCTTGGAATTTCTATCAAGGGGTAATATTTGGTTATATGCCTTTAGGATATGAGGTTAAAGCCTTTCTTTCTCTAGTTTACTTTATACTAGTTGTTTCCAATTATTATGATTTTTCTTCCTGCAAACATTTGCAATTCAAAACTGCTTGAGATGATGGTCTCCGGGAGACATCATATTAATGTCTGATTGGTAAGCTTCAAGACTACAAGTTAAGAGAACCCCATTACATGGAAATTTCCTGCATAAAAGATGGTATGGTTTCCTACGATGGTGGAATGATGAGGAAATAGAGTTGTATCTGTATAGATCTGTTGAATCTGACCTAAACCAAAGACTTTATTTTTATGGAACATACTTTTTGAAGAAACATAGAGTAGTATGCTATACAAAATCAAGAGCTACTGCCGTCCAAGTAAATGTATAATCATGGTGTATATGTTACAAAGAAAAGGAAGAAGAACTTCAAGTCTACAAGGTGTAAAAAGAAGGAACACACAACTATAAATTGCTACAGAAATCTGAATGTGAGGAAGAGGACTGAAGTTTCTTGAGTTCTATTTGATTCTATAGATGTTTCATTACATATGGTCTATTTATAGATAAAGTGTGAGAATTACAACCAAATAATAAGCAAAATATCTCACACCAAATTATGTACATATGTGGCTCACTAACCACCACTCATTTTAAATCTATCTAGGAGTTTCTAGAAAAATCTTAATTTTCTAACATATACTACAAAATATCTCAAATCTAGGAGTTTCTAGACAAATCTTAATTTTCTAACACTTCTCCTTAAGATTTTTCATTGAAACTCCTTGCAACAACCTTTGAAACTCAAACTTCTTAGTGGAAAGAGCCTTGGTTAGAATATCAACATGTTGATCTTCACTGATGTAATTCACCAACTTAACTTCACCATTCTTCTCAGCATCTCGTAAATCATGAAACCTTATGTTGATATGCTTTGTTCTTCCATGCTGCACCGGATTTTCAGCCATTGCAATGGCTGATGTCATGCCCCGAGGCTACCCCCTAGACGTAAACACGAGACTTAGGATTATGAGTGACCCCAAGCTAACCCTGAGCTAGCATATCATAAGTATACTAGATTAAGAATTTCTATGTGGAAGCTTAAATCATGAATTAAACTAAAATTATGGGGAATACCCAATATTGTCCGAATATATAAACTATGAGTTTGATAACAACTAAAAGATCAAACTCCAAGAAAAACTGAATCTAACTATGTCTGAAATAATCCTCCAACTGACTAGAGATGTTGGGACATGCCCTAAGTTAACTCTAACAAAACTGAAACTAAAAAGAATGAAAATGAAAGAAAACATGGCTATCATCCTCGAAGAATGATGACTCACCACTGATACTGCTGAACTGGAGATCGGGAACCGATCTATGTGTGATCTAAATGCTGAGGACCTGAACCTACATCATGAGAATATGTAGCGCAGAGTATGCATCAGTACTTGAAAGGTACTGAGCATGCATGATAAGATAAACCTGAACAACATATACATAACTGAAATAAAGCATGCTGAGCAATGATATAAGATGAGCATGATGAATATACTGAACATACTAAACATGAACTTAACTGAATGCAATGACCAAGTACATAACATGCTGAAACTGAATACTGAGATATAATTGGTAACTTGGTCAATGCACTAGAATTTGACTGTGGGAGCTACTAATAATCAACATAAAGCCACATGAGCTAAACGTGGAGTCCGATGTTTATGCCCCATCGAGAGGATCCAATATACCTTGCCAAAGGTATAAAGGCATGACTGGAGTGATCACTACATATGATGCCCACAGAGGGGACTTAACCTATGGGGGCACGTAGTTCTGGGACTATGAGGGTGACTGACCCCACTCGATATTAAGTCTACTCCCCACTAGAATGTATAAAATACAACGTAACTGAAATAAATTGGATAGCTCGAGATTCTGACATGCTAACTGAAAATGCAACATTAGGTACTGATAATGAAACATTTGTAAACTAATGCATTTATATTTGTATAAACTGACCTAGCAAGTGTAATTCATGAACTAAATGAATCTACAGAACTAGGGTTTTGAATTTCATGCAAGAATTATGCAGCATAGTTACGAAAACATCATATTCTGATTTGGATTAATCTAACAGCTAATTCACTGCAATCATCTGAAGTTTTAGAAGCCTTAAGTCTAAGCATAATAAAGGGAATCAAGAATCTGACTGAATTCGAGAAACCTAGTAGATGGAAGGAATCCACGAGTGAAATCCCCCATACCTAGTGATGAATTCCACGAAGAAATCTTTCAATTTCGGGGCTGGAACTGAGGGAAACTTGTTGCATTCGTGGAGAGGGTTTGGTCGACTATTTCTTCTCATTTTCCTTGGTTTGATCGATTTTTGGGAGAATGAATTGGTTTGGGTAAGTTCTGATTGAGTTACTAAGCTAAAAACGACGTAGTTTAGGTGTCCAATGCATAGGAAAAAGACCAAAATGAGCCTGACTTAAAAGCTGTCGGGGCCAACCGATAAGACTGACCGACGGATTATGAATGGACCTACGTTCCGTCCTGGTCAACCTCCGTTTGACTTCAGGGGATGGTTTCTGAGGGGTCTGAACAACGGACCTGGACCACAGACCGTGGTCTGACCTATGGTCCATAGGTCCTGGCGTAGGTCCAGACTTAGCTGTTTTTTTTTGGGTTTTCTGGGGCGGGGCTGCAGGTGGCCAAGCACAGACCCCACCTACAGTTCGTAGCCTGCAACTTCTGGAATTCTGAATTTTTGTTTTCTAGAACATGGGTTGTTAGAGCTGATTTATTGTCCACATAGATCACTGTTGGTTCTTTTGGCAACATATTCAATTCCAATAAGATCTTTCTTAACCAAATTGCTTGATTTATAGCATACTTGGACCACAAACCTTGGTCTGACCTACAGTTTGTAGGTCCTGGAGTAGGTCCAGACTTAACTGGATTTTTTGGGTTTTCTGGGGTGGGGCTGTAGGTGGCCAACCACGGACCCCACCTACGGTTCGTGGGTCAACCTATGGTCCATTGGTGGCACCTGCAACTTCTGGAATTCTGCATTTTTGGTTTTCTAGAACATGGGGTGTTATAGCTGATTTATTGTGCACATAGTCACTGTTGGTTCTTTTGGCAACATATTCAATTCCAATAAGATCTTTCTTAACCAAATTGCTTGATTTGTAGCAGATGTAGCAGCCACATACTCAGCTTCTGCTGAAGATTGAGCTACAATATCTTGCTTCTCTTTGCTCCAAGAAAAAATGCCTGAATCAAATGAAAAACAGTAACTAGCAAGAGGTGCTTTTGTAATCACTCAAACATCCACCCCAATCAGTATCTGAATTGTAATACCCTGCTATTTGAAAGAGCTAGAATTAGAAAGAACCATTATTGGAAAGAATGAAAATCTGGAATTTGACAAAGTTATGTTAAGTATGAGTTTTGGGTCAATTTCAAACGATCATAACTTTCCGTACATATTGAGTTAGGTGGGCTATAAGATATCAAATATAAGGTCTTGGAATCCTCTTTCCAACACCACCGAGTTTGCTAATTTTTGAGCTCGTATGAGAGAGATATGCCTGTTTGAAGTTGGGTTGTCTGTTTAAGGAAAGTTACCCATATTTAAGAGGGGTATTTCGATCTTTTCCTCACTCAATTAAGTTATTTTGTTTTTATTAATTAATTAGGGGTCTAAACTGAATTTGTTCAGTTTACGCACTCAAAATTCACGCTAGGGTTTTAGAGAAAAGAACTCAAGAGGAGAAAGGAGGAGAAAAAGTCAAGATTTCATCAAGTTCTTGAAGGTTTTGTTGTGGATTATTCCAAGGGTTGATCCCTAAGAGGTATGTGTGTTCACATAGCGTTGGTTTCGTTCACCCATATGCCAAATATTTTTATTTCAGCTTGAATTCGTCCTAAATAGTTGAAAGTTTGATGTTCTTGATGTCTGTTCTTGAATTTGCTTTCGTTCTCTTGAGTAAGGGTGAGATTGATGAGTTTCTTAAGATAATTGTGTCGATTATTAGAGTTCTTTTTTGAATAGATTTTTGTGTACATGTTTTGGGTATTTGAATATAAAGAGAAATTGAGAAAAAGAATTGAATTTAATCGAATTAAGATCAGAAAACGAGTTGAAAAATTCATCGGGAATGCCTGGGGAGGGGCTGGCACGACGCGCCCCAGATGCGCCAGAGAGGCTGGGGCGGCGCGTCAGCAGTGCGCCAGAATCTAGTCTCTAAACTTAGGGGATGGCGCCCCACGCCAGCAGTGTGCCAGGGACATCTGCCCCTACCCATTTTTCGTCGTTTAGCTCGTCTAAGTCCTTGTAATGTGTACTAACACTTCCTATCGATTCTAACTACACTAAATGACTTCTAAACATCTAGAAATCATCCATAAACATGAATCAGAACCTTGAGTCCATAAATTGAAATTCAACTAAAGTTAAGAGCAACGTCTAGAGAGTTCTTAGAGTCTTTTCAAGAAGTCTTTTACAAATGCTTTAAACTTGTTTTAAGACTTGAGCTTTGAGTTGAGTAAGAGTAAAAAGTGAAGTTCATTTTCTTCATAAGAGTATATGGGAACTAAGTATTCTCAAAGACTAAATGTTTTCACATTTAAGAAAGAGAGGAAACACCGATTTCAAAGAGATCCATTGAGCTAGTTTTTGAGTAATTATCTCAAACCACAGAAAGAGTTATGTTTTTAAACATATGATCTAGTTACATTTTGGGAGTAGTATTGAGCACCGATTTGGGAATAAATTGAGTTCAGATAATTCAAGGTCTCAATAAATCGTGTAGCAACATGAGTAGAAAAAGGTCATACTTTTTAGATGGTTTATTAGTGCTTTTTTAGCATAGACTAGTGGATCCACTTAGTAGTTAGGTTCTATACCCCCGACAAGGTATAGGACGGCCCTGGCAGCGTGAGGCAAGACGATGTTTCATAACATAGCTCATAGTGATGGTTGTCGGTTAGAGAAACTCCCACAGAGATATTTTGTATTCTTATATACATAGAGTTATTTGTATTTCCATATACAAACTGAGTTATTATTGTGTTTTTCAATACACAGAGTTGTTAACCACATATTTTAAAAGTTTTTCTTTATATTGCATTTATATTACTATGAGTTGAGTTGAGTTGAGACCAGGTAAGTTCTTTCAATTTCCTTTCAATATTATGTCTTGTTTTATAATTCCCCTCACATGCGCTCGTACATTCAATGTATTGATGCCATTTGGCCTACATCTTTTATGATGCAGATACAAGTAACCAGGATCAGCATCCAGCGCTTTGTTGATCCAGTTGAGCTTCAGAGTTGTTGGTGAGCCTCCTTCCTTCCAGAGGATCCCATTTATTGCTTATTCATTTTAGTTTATGAGGTTTTCGTGGGTTTTGTCCCGATGTTCATCTTAGTTATTAGAGGTTTCATAGACAGTTAGTTATTGTTAGTTCATGAGTCTTTTCCATTTTCAGTATTGATGTTGAGACTTGAGTTGCCATTTTGGCTAGTGAATGTTTCTTTTTACATTCTAAATTTATTTCATGAATTTATCTCTTGAGTTGTCTTAAATGTTGAGTAAAGTCTTCCGCTGAGTAGTAAGTCAGGTCAAGAATTCGCTTGGGGCCAGCAATGATTGTCGAATTTCAGTCCCGCCCAGGGTGTAGGCTCGAGGCGTGACATGAATAGCCAATAAGAGCTCCATTCTCCACACTTCTATACCAAATTCCATAATTAATCGTCCCTACTTGTAAATTTTTTCATACCAACAACACCCTTACTGGTAAATTTTAATAGAACAAGATTGTATCACTTCCAAAATTTATTTGTTTCAACCACAAAAATGTTAAAGTCACATTACAAAACAATGATAGATGAAAAATTTATGATCCTCATACCAGTTTTATGCCTTCACTGGATAGTTAAAAATTCTTAAAGTGCGTGTCTTGTTAGTTTCTCTCTTGTTTCAACTGAAAAAGGCCTTGAATTTTTTCTCTAATTACAATTTTCTAATTTTTAATACTCAATTTTTTTGTAATAGCAGATAAATTAAACTAAGAAACTTCCTTGTTTATCTTTTTAATACTTATGGTTGAAATTATATAATATTTCAATACTTTAAAAACCTAGTGTGTGATAGAGCTTTCTTGTCTATCTAGGCTATGGAAGTTCACGTTGAAGAGGAAACACTTGTGGGCATCCTCAGTAGGTTACATGTGCGGTCTCTTCTTCGATTCAAATGTGTTTCAAAATTTTGGGTGCACTGATTGATGAGTTGTATTTTAAGATGCATAATCTCACTCATGTCAAGGACAAAAGTTTATGTCGTGACCCAAAATGAGTCATGAGTGGCACCCACACTTAACCTTCTAGGTGGGCGAACCAATGAAACAAACCACAACTTATATTAATTATTCAATTTATGAAACAACCATAATGTGGAAGCTCAAATCTTATAAATGTAAGAAACACAAATCAACTAAATTTCATTAAATATCATTTCCCAAAACTTGAAAGTCATCACATCAAGGACATCTAAACCCCAAGTACTAAGTATAAGAGTATCAACACCAAAATAAATAAAGTAGTTTGTGCTAAAAAACCTAAGGACATCATGCCACTACCGAGAGAATCCAACACGAGCTAGAATGAATAGCTCACCCTAGAACCTGATGATGTATTGGAGACTAGCTAGAGTTGAGGGTAAGTCGAATTCGCTGGTACACTCATTGCACTCCACAAAAGGAAAACAAAAAAATAAGTAGGGATCAATCTAGGGCAACATGTACTGAGTAGATATCATCGACCAACTCAAAATAAAAATCAATATGCATAAAGTAATAGCATGAAACCAACTATAGTAATTAGTAGATGACAAACAACAAACAACATGAACAAATTATAATAGTAATGAAGCAAGTACGTAATCAGTCACAATATCAAGAACACACATGAGGACTTATGTCTCCATGCCATGCTCTTAAGAGATATGGGTTCTTTGAGATTGAGTACATTAAGTTAAATTTAATATGTTTTCCTTTAATGTTACAGTGTCAAAACGTGACATCAGATCCAATAATATCATGTCGAAACATGACATCCAATCATATAATATCGTGCTGGCTCGTGCCATCCGATCGAAATATATCATGTCGCCTCATGGCCCCCGGTCCAATAATATAGTTAATTCGTCATTCTTTATCATCTCTTTCCACTTACTTAACAATATTTCATTAAGCCTTCTTCATTCAAGGCATCACTTTAATAGAACAAGTCTAAGATTATGAATTTCGCGGTCTTGGGATTACAAACCACAACAACACAGTAATCCTCGAAACCACAACAATTAATTAAGTACATAAAAAAATTCACAGATTACTCAATGACTATCAATCACTATTGAGAGTTTTTATATCACATAGAATAAATTATAACTTGCCTCCACCGAAGAACGAAGTCAAACAAGCTAATTCTCCAATGCTTCTTTTTTCTTCAATGCCTCCAAACGTTTTCAATCTATCAAGAATATATACAATCATATATATATATATATATAAAATAGAACCCTAGGCCCGCCTACGTGGCGCAACCACAAACCAGAATTCCCTTTTAGTTTATTTATTTCCAATACTAGCCTTCCCTTTTCATGAAAAGTTGTGACTTTTAGTAAGAGTTGCGACTTTTATATCAAAAGTTGTAACTTTTATGAAAAGTTGTGAATTTTATGAAGTGTTGCGACTATTATATCAAAAGTTGTAACTTTTATGAAAAGTTGTGACTTTTATGAAGAGTTGCGACTTTTATGAAAAATTGTGACTTTTATGAAAGGTTGTGACCTTTCCGAAGGGTTGTAACTTTTCTAAAGAGTTGTGACATTTCCGATAAGGCACAATAAACATTTGTTCACACTACCCTTTGTTGTCTATAAATAGAGGGATTTCTTGCCACAGTTATTTGTAGGTAGTTTTTTGTTGTAGGCCAGGTAGTCGAATTCAAATACATTAATTAAGCTTCTTATGAAGTTTGTTTCATTCCTCAAAGTTTTCATCCTCCTATTTCATGGAGCTTAGTGATTCATGTAATTACGACAATATCTTTTCTTTTTTATTTTGGTGACTTTTTTTAACTCTGTTAAAAATTTCAGCAAAGATGATTCAAAATTGATCTTCTCTTTTGTCCCTTTCTACAGTTTTCTTGGAATAAACAAAATATTAATTTTGATTGCAATGCGACATTACTACTCTTGCACCTCTCATTCTACAACTCATAACGTTGTTGAAATGGTTGAATTCATTACATTTGGTTATTTAGTAAACAAAACTTTTATTTCTGCCACTATTATTTTTAGATTTTTTTGCTATAGGGGAGTCAAATTCAAATACATTAATTAAACTTCTTATGAAGTGTGTTTTATTCCTCAAAGTTTTCTTTTCATATTTCATGAAGCTTAATATTTGACTGTAAGTCATAGTGATTCATGTATCTATTGCAATTTCTATTTGCTATTTTGGTGACTTTTTATGAACTTTGTTAAAAATTCGAGTGAGGATGATTGAAAATTTATCTTCTCTTTTGTCCCTTTCTGCAGGTTTTTTCATATATTATTTGGGAAAATTTCTTGTGGATTGTTCTATATTTGATAGCACACAACAACAAATATGTGATAATTAACTAATACAGAACCAATGATGAAATTTATTAAAAGAACCAAACAAATTGCTCTCTTGCTTGCCACAATTAATATATTATTTTGATTGTTTTTTATTAGGTACAAACAATTTGTATGTCATTGCACTCTTTCCTAGAACATTAGTATAGGCACATTTAGGCCACTTCTTTTGTCACAAGTTAAGTAATTTGTCATGTTTCTTCGTCTCTTGTTTTTGGGCATAATAAGAGATCAAGTTTTCTTGAAACAAACAAATGTCCAGAATACACTATAACAAAAATAATTTTTATCGGTAATAATATGCACATTAACGAAGAGTGCTAGAGCCTTTATCGACATTAATTAAATTCAATGTTGCTATAAAGTTTAGGGACGTTTATAGAGAGTACTAATTGCCTCGGAAAATACATATTTAGCGACAATTAAGCAATTAATTGCAGTTAAAGATCATTTTTACTGTACTGATAACTCTTTATTTTGATAAACTTTTTTGTGTTTTTAATAAAGAAGTACGAACTCTTTCTTTTGGATTATTTCAGTTAAATTTGTGAACTGTAAACTTCGATACAACCCGATAGACTATCTTTTTGAAAAATATGTTAAGCAATATGTCTTTTTCTTCTTGATTGCTAGGAAAGTAAGGTTGTCTTTATTATTATTTGTGGATATTTGTGAGTTCAAGTGCTCACAAAATTATGCTGTGAGATTTTAATATGTTATGTGTCAAAATTTTGGTTTAGAATATCCAGTTGTGTACAGTTTCATTCAGACTACATAAGTTGGGGCCGGTGATATGAAACCTAAGCAATAGTAATGACTATCTGAGACAATGAGGAAAAAATTTATGATACTAACAATTTAGGTGTCATTTTTAACATATACATTATACGTCATACTATAATAAAAACAAATTGATGGAGGTTCATAAAAAAGGACCTGAAGGTCTTCCATTTGAGTTTAGTTAATTTTGTTCTTGTATGGACGTGATGTTCCACTTTACTTAGGAGTGTTGTTCTTCGAGGATTTTTGGTCGTATTCTCAGCTTAGCTAAAGCGAGGCAGCACTATTCGTGTCTCTTCCTTAACGTCTAATGTTGTTCTTTATAACTTTTTTGAATTTAGCAAATTTCATTACTTCTGACCAACAATTTCTATTGAGATTTTCTTAGACTTCTTTTTTATACTTAAAATCTCTGTATGACTCATAATTTTCTGTAACAAAAACAAAAATTAAAAAATATAGCATTTAAGATTTCAGAGGAACGCTTTACCTTAACATAAAATGTTCTTGACAATGTAGTGTATGTATCAAAAATATGAATATTATCGAAAGATCATATGTAAGCTTAATAAAATAGTTCAATCCCGTGCGAAGCACGGATAATTTACCTAGTATATATTTAAGAAAATGAGTTTGTAGACACCCATATTACTATATATCTAATCTTAACTCAATAACCCACTCAAATTTGTAATCAATTTTCAAATCTTGAGATCAATTAATATGTCAAATCTCCTATTTCTTAAAATTTCAATCCTAGAGTAAGTCTTAATTCCTCCAATTAATATAACTTTAATGAAATTCATAAAATACAATACACTTAATATTTAATTAAATATCTCAATTTATCAAAACATAACTTATAATGTGATAATATAAGAAACATCCAAATCCAGTAAATTATACGACCATTGTACTTAACCCTCAATAAAGCATAATACAATTAACTGTGAAACCAGCCTCCAGTTCACATTTCTTGTTTTAATTGTCCCTAATTATTTGTTCATTTTGACGAATCAACAAAGAACTTTTTTTTTACCTATTATACACTCAATTAATTACTTTGAAAAAGATAGAATTTCTTCAAAATTTTAATGTTCTTCAAAATCTTAATGTTTTAATTCACCCACTTTATAATTAATAGAGATAAAATGATAAACTTACTATGTCAATTATTGTTTTCTTAATATGTGTGTCAATTCAAAAGTGGACACGTAATTAGAGACAGGGGAAGTACTATATAATTTCTAATGATTGAAATAACTAAGTAGCACTAACTTTAATAGTATGTAAATTAACCCTTACCATAACAATGATCATAGTTATACTTCAATTCCTACCATTACTGCATAGTCATTGTTCATATTAAGGTTGCAATATTACATAAAGAAACCAAAAAAACGGCTTACATAGAAATTGATACTTTTCAACCCAAAACCATCACTTCGCTTCTTTTCCTTTAAATAAGAGAAAATACTTAATAAAGACTCACTATTTAGGAATCAGTACATATACATAAAAAGTTAAGCTTTGTAAGATCTTTACCTGAAAATATCACGTTTATGCTTTCATAGCCGTACGGTAAGTCTTTATTGTTATTGTTCTAAGTACAAGAGATAAACGAACAAGTCGACATTAATTACATTCTGCAAGCTAAAATCTTTGTCTATGAACTTGTGTCATCCTTTGCTGTTGTGAAAACGAAACCTGATCGAGCAACAGGACTCCTCTCATCAACATCCGTCCTCATACCCCTCTTCGGTCCACCCAGCTCACGTGCTGCACGCGTCTCCTCTACTATGTCACTTGGCATTGTTAACTTCTCCTTGATGGAACCTGTTAGATTCCCCATTGCACTATAGATATTCTTTTTTGCTGCGCTTCCCCTGTTCAACATCCGAAACAAAATAGTGACTTAGTAGTATGATTTCAACACAAATGATTAGAGCTGGCAGGGATTCAACAAGTCCAGCTAAATCCATTATTGTTGTGGCTCAAACCATGGGTGCAAAATCCAAAACTCGGTTTAACACCCAATGTCATTATATCGTTGCATAAACATTAATATTAACCAGACATAAGGAAAATAGTGTCACCTAGCAGCTGCTGTTTCTCTATCTGCCTCAGCGCTCTGTCGAGCCTCATCCTGGATTCCTTCTTCGCTGAGCTTAAGTTCTTGCATCATTTTCCTTGCATTGTCCTCTGTTTCTTCATATAGTTCCTGCACAGTAGAAAGATTGTTTCATGTACTAAAGCTGGTCATACTGCATTATTTTCTTCAAATTTCTAGAGATGAAAACATATTCCTCCCTCTGCAGCAACGCAAATGGTCGATGCACATAGAAAGCAAGGAGACTTGTGCATTATCAACTACAGATTTGGAAATATAAGGAGCTCCATCATTTCCAAGTCTCACGTGTGTTATACGATGCATATAAACTACTTCCTCTGTCTCAATTTAGGTGACTTACTTTTTTTTTTAGTCAGTCCAAAAAAGATAAAGACACATTTCTATATTAAGTAACAATTTAACTATAAAATGTCTATTTTATCATTAATAACATGATTTACAGTCACACAAATTTCTATCATTTATTTTGGACTACAAGTTTTAAAAGTCTTCCTTTCATTCTTAAACTCCGTGCCGAGTCAAACTACATTAGGGACGCGGGAGTACTTTGTCATCACTTAAGCGGTGTGGTTCCAAATTCAAATTCTAAAAGAGTTTAGAACTAACATGAAAGCTAACGGAGAATAAACCACGAAGCAGAAACCACTAAGATCTCACCTTTGGTTCCTCATTTCTCAGTGCTGCATCAGCGGCATCTTCTTTTGTCCCTGTGAAGAAACCAACAGCTCTTCTTGCAGCATCAGCAGCTGAATCTTTTAGCTCAGAGATCTTACCAAAGGTAGTATCCTTCCCCTCTTCAGCCTTCTCTGCTATATTGAGTGCTTTCTCCATCATTGTGTGTTCCATTTGCTTTGCTTTATGATCAACTACTGAATCCTTGTCCTCTCCTGCCTTTTCTGCCCCATAATCCCTCAAGTCATTGGCTTTTTTCATGGTAGCTTCTTTCGTCTCCTCACCTTTATTTCTACGTTTAGTCGACTGTCCTATTAGCGAATCCTTTGCACAGTCTTTGTATTCAGTTGCTTTTTTTTCCATTGTGGAATTTTCGGCTTGTTTTTCCTTTTCTGCAGCAGAATCCTCTCCCAATTTTTGTCCAGCCTCACTAGCTTTTTGATCCGTAGTCTCGGAAGCTCCATGAATCTTGTGTGCTGCGACATCCTCACTTTCTCTTAATGTCGTCTCGGATGTGTCATGAGCCTTCCCAGTGATAGTCTCTTTAACAGACTTAAATATATTTCCGATTACTCCACTACTTCTCTGATCATGCCCTTGATCAAATGGAGTTTCTTCGTGCATCATGCTACCTTTCTCATTCGTGCCCTTATTTAAATCATGAAGTTCATCGGCTGCTTTCCGTGCAGCTGCTTCAGCTCTTTCTTTCTTATCTTCTTGTCTCGAAGCCATGTTTTTCTACTCTGCACAACTGAAAAACAATCACATTCGAATATCACCTAAATTTTCTGAGACTTGTAAAAATAATAATTCATATGTTTGATTCACAAGTTCATTTCTGATGTATTTGACATCTCCAAAGCTCAAAAAATGCGAAAGTTGGAAATTTTACTTCTTTTTTCGTTATTGGTATCTGAATTAAATAATTTATACATATTAAACAAATTTCTTACGCCAAATACAAAATTTGAATTAGATCTATTGGTTAGGCCTAACCCATAGCACAGACCCTAGCATCGCCCCTATGCGTACACCCAGGAGTCGATATAATTTTTTTTAAAGATGCAATTAGTAATGACATTATATTTTAATAGTTTGACGCTAAAACCGATAGTGACATTGAATTTGATGTCCCAGTAACTAATGTCGATAAATACTTTAGCACTATTTGTTAATGTACATATTTATTGCCGCTAAAAACTAAAATTATTTTTGTTCTACTCATATCAACCCACTTTTAAAATGAAATTTAAGAAAGTCAAAATAAACTCAATTAATAAAGTAAGGGACTTATTAACCAACTCATGACTATATGGAGTGATTTTGACTCACACCTAAATGATCATCGTAGTATTACATTTGTGCCTATACACAAAGCAAATGTTGTTCAAAGATAATGAATTGATAGATTTTCACAAAGACTCATATTCTTTTTATTATACATGGTTTAAAATGAGTCGTGTTCTTTTTATTTTAAGGATATTTAAAATGGTCTAAAATTAACTCAATTCAAGTTCAAGGCATCATTTCATCCCTTTAATTTGAATTTGCATGATCACTTCCATGTAAAGACTAAAATACACGAGCAAGGAAAAGAACATCATACATACCTACTAAAAATTGATGAACTGAATTGCCTCCTATATTCTTCTTTATGGAAAAAAAAAAATGGAAATGGGGATTTTGTTCACATTCATTTCGGTGACTCATTCTTCCACTCTTCCAAATTCTCCACAGTTGTCCTATACGTGCCATCCATAGAGGGCATCAATTTATTTATTTGTAATTAATTACAACTCTCTTGTTTTTTTTCGAAAGAAAAAAAAAAGATCTCAAATATTTTAACTTTGATCGAAATTGATGTTACGATATCAAATTTTATGGAGAAACATTTTATCCATGCACTATTTAATAGTGTATTTTAAAGGAATATATGTGTCCACGTGGATACGTTATTATTTATAATGATGCAATATTTATGATGTCCACGTGGATACATCTATACCTTTAAAATACACTATTAAATAGTGCAGGGGAATAAAAAGTCATTTTCAAAGTTCGATATTTTTACAACAATTTCGATTAAAATTCGGATATATTTTAGATCTTTTTCTCAAAAACAACCATCTTTTAAAAAAAAAAAAGTTTATGAAAAGGTATGCATGAAGGTCTTTAATAATAGTGAGTTAATTTTTTTTGTTTTTTATAATAGATAAAATTATTATTTAGTATTTTTCTCCAATTATCACATATAAAATAGACTAATTATATTCTAGATTTTGCGGCTTCTTCCCATGCTGGAGTGTTTTTTCCCTTGACTACATCATAATTGTTTGGCGATGTGTGTGTGTGTGTTTTTTTTTTTTCAAAAGTGGGCGTTTTCTATTATTAGAAGTAGCTTATAAACTTTATTAGAATATAGTTGAAAACAAATTAATTAAAATCCTTGAAGAAAAGGTGAGCTTGATTATCTTACTTGACACTAAAATAAAAAATAAATTTTATTAGTATGTTTGCTGGATGGAAGTATGTTACTAATTTAGAGTGGCACAATAATGGTAGAATATAGCTTAACAGGAGATAGTGGTAGATCCAGAATTTTTGTTTAGGGGGTTCGAAGTATAAAGAAGAAGTTCAAGTGGTAATGCAAGTGCACAGTGAGCGTAGTAGCCCCTCGGCATGCTCCTTGTACAAGAACCATAGATTTTTCATTGGTTCATAAAAGTAAAGACTAAACTAATCAAAGATATTGAGGACAAAGATACATTCATAAGAATTTTAGTGGATCGACTGTATTACATAAGTTAATTCCTAAAACACGTGAAAATTAAATGATGAAAAATAGAGCAAGACGGGGAAGAAAGATATTTACCTTATCATGCTAAATTTAACTTACTTATCATACCATATTAAACATTTCTTTCTACTTTTATCATGCTCTATCGAGCATTCTTAAAATTTCTTGTGTTTTTTATACTTTAATTTTGTAATGTTTTACTTTATTTTTAAAACTTTTAAATTAACATCCATTCAATCACATATTACTATGAAAATCGTCAAGATTCACTAAAAGTGTGTAAGAATATAGTTACTAATATTATAATGCATATTCAGAAGATAAATAAATAGCATCGTCAATTTTTTTAGTTCAATTTAGTAGGTTAGTCATAATTTGTAAAAAGGGAAAATAACAAGTAAATCAAATATGTTTAGTTTACATCTCTCTAAAATAGAATTAAAAATATAAAAGAAATTTCATGAATTCTATAAATTAATATTTTTAAAAAGATGTTGACGATATTTAAGTTTCTTCATTCAATTACATCTAGTTTACCTTTTTTATTTTAAAAAATAAATTATATTTCTATCCCCATTTCAAGTTAAATATAATTCATCATTTTTTAAAAGAGTTATTCAAGTTAGTATATGAAAAAAGAGTGACGGTGAAACAAAATGAATAATAGATATAAAAAGAATAAAGAATAAAAATAAAAAGAATGTGCCTATAAAATTTAAACAAAAACGAATTAAAAAGAAGAAACGGAACAAAAGGAAAAAGTAATGAAAAGAAAGAAGAAAGTCTAAGCCCAAAAGTTTCATTTTCCAAAGTATTAAAAAGAGGGAAAAAAATGTTGTCCATGAGATTCAAACCAGTGGCCTAGGGACATTTGTTGAACCACTTCCACTGAGTCAAGTCTATACTTTATTTTCGGGGGGTTCATTTTAATATATATACGCATAAAATTAGAATTTGACGTTATATATACAGTGTAATTTTTTTACGAGGGAGTTCGAGTACCCCTAGGGTCCACCTAGGTCCATCCCTACCTGGAGACCAGATTACTATATAGTAAACCTCATAGCCCATAGGTATGACTTCTCAACAGATAACATGTGAGGTAAAGTTCATTATATAGGATCCATATCCATTATAGATAAATTAAAGAGAAATTGAGGCAGCAAATAGAGAAAAGGAAATTAATGTAAAAGTTGAAAATATTGATAGAGTTGGTGTAAGATTTACCATCTTTTGTTGAAATTTGTTACATTTGTCTATGTAATCAATGACATAGGCAAGGTTCTTTCTTCCTATAAATAGAGTATTCTTGCTCATTTGTAGAACACGCCAAGATAAAGAGAAAAAAAAAACATTTTGAGAACAAAGTGAGACTTTCATAGAATATACAAGAAAAATAGAAAATAGTATCTGAATAAAAATAAAGTGCGAGCTAAAAATATATTTTTAGTAAGGTGGTAAATTAAAAGAGTGTTATTTCTTTTGATTGTATAGTAGTCACTTTGAGTATTATACTCATGACTATACAGTATAAAAATTCCTTACTATCGTGACATCAGTTGCTTCTTTTGGCCTGTGGTTTTTTCTTATTTAGAAGGGTTTTCGCGTAAAAGTTTTGGTGTCATTATTTTTTCATTTTATTTTCATTATTTTGACCATATATATTTTTGTGTTAGTCTGTGTTTTCCCAACAAACTTGTATGAGAGCATTACTTCGCAATAGCTATATTTTTTGGGAGAAACAATGGAAGCTAACACAAGTAGAATAGTAATTTGAATGGTGTTTATTATGTCATTTGGAATTGAAAAATGAAAGGTCTACTATATGTCAAGAATATTTATCACCTAGAATTTACCACTGTAAAGCATTATAGTAAAATAGATGAAGAGTGGAATCTGTTGCACAGACAAGTTTGTAGATTTATTAGGCAATGGGTTGATGATAATGTGTTGAACCATAATTCTGGAGAAACACATGCTCAAACCCTATTGTCACGACCCGAGCCTACCCCCTGGATGTGGCCGACACTCGAGAACCATTGTTGGTCCACAAACGAACCCTCATTTTGGCTGACTACAAGCGGAAGACTAACTCAAGCATACATAAACATCAAATTGAAAGAAATGTTTAAAAATAGCTTACTAAATCTCAAAAATTTGCTGAATATACTGAGTATGAACCATTAGTTTAAATAAAACATCTGAAACTGAAAGATTCTCCAAAACTGACTATCTATGAAGCCTCTACTATACAAAGATAAGTGTCGGGACAAGGCACACGACTCCTCAAGGGACTACTACTAACAACTCATAAAAATATAGTCCTCCAGAAGCAAGGAGGTCTTACTCAAAAGATGACGAGCAGATGAAATGATCTCAACGGAGTCTGACGATCATAAGAACTTGTATCTGCATCATTAAAAGATGCAGGTTGAATGACATCAGTACGTTGAATGTACAAGTATGTAATATACCTGAATTATGCTGAAAAATAGTCAGTCAATTCAATAATTACAATTCACATTGTATGACAATTCAATGATTTGGAATAGGAATTCAATATCAACAACTCAAGAATTCAGAAATTCAATGTCAACTCATCTCAAGAATACTAAAATCTAAAGATAGAACCCTAGATTACTCTTTTACTGATTTGAAAGTAGATGTAGGGCGTGAGGACGAAATAGTCTAACACTATGATAACCTTACATACCTGGAAAGAACAAAGTCTTTGGTGAAATCGATAAAATTTGAAGAACGCTTGAAAACCCTAACTTTTCTAAGCCTTTGAGTGTTAAAAAACATAAAATAATATTTTAACACCGTTTAGTCCTTAATTGGGTAAGAAAAAAAGTTGTGGGTTAGGCTTAGAAAGGATAGGAAAAGACTAACCTACCCTTCTTAAAACTGGCGAAAAAACCTTTTATGGGTCCATCTATGGGTTGTAGTTTGACTCACAAACCGTAGATTGCTGAGTCCAAAATTTCGACTCATTTAGGGCTTTGTTTAGATAGTATAAGTGTCCAAAAATGCATAATTTATGCTCTGAATTGATGTTAAAGTGTGGATTTGCAGCTATGAAAGCTAAGGAGCAAGGCAAGCATGACTAGACAAAAAGGAACTAAAAAGCTGAAGAAGTGAAGAAAAGTGATCCTAGTGATCGCCAAGACCACTCGGCACACCGCCGAGTGGCTCTTTAGCTCACCCAAAGTTTCAGCATGCCAGCCCTGGGGAAGAACAAAGTTGGTGGCAGACTTGGGCAGTCGGTGAATCATCGATCGACTCCGCGATGGCAACTGTGATCGCCCAAAGTTACAGGACCTGGATGCTGAGGACCAATGTAAAATGGCGATGAAAGAGATCAAAAGGTGGATCGCCAAACCACTTGGTGAGGCGCGACTTATTCCACCGAGTGGACTTTCAGGGAAAAATGCAGGCAACTATAAATTGAAATTTAAAAGGAATTTTGAGGAGTTCCCAGATAGTTCTGATCCCTAAGTTTTAAAGTTAGAATTTTCTCATAGTTTTCCGGTTCTTATTGTAGACTTTGAGGATTTGCAAGTGGGTTTTTGAATTTAATCACTTTGGAGCATTGTAAAGGCTTGGAGACTCTTACCCATCTGATGGCTAATCTAGTTGGTAGCTGTTTTTACCCTTTTATGATGCTTAGCTAAAACCCCAATTCTCGTGGTGTGATCATGTGATTATGGGTTAAATTAGATTATGGGTATTGTTATTTACTAACTTAAATGCAGAATTTAAGTGGGTTTAATTGATAGTTGTGTTTTAATCTAAGAATTGTAGTTGCAAATGCAATTCTAGTTTAGAGTTTTGGCTTGGTTGAGAGAGAAGTTTTAAACCCAGAGCTTTCGATTAATGATTGCATTTGTTGGGTTGATATGGGTTTATCTCGAAAGAGTAAATTCTAAATCCGATTTTACCCATCTAGTTCGAAAGAGTGGATGAATTAATGTGTGGGTTGTTCTTATTTGCTAAGCTTGTTGATGTTCGAAAGAAATCACTTGATCCGGGGTAGTTGTTCGAGAGAAAACTATCTTACTTATAGTCTAGCCTGCCCACTGTTATTTAGCAATTTGTTAGTAATTTCAATTACCCATATAGTGAAATTTGCCTATAATCGATCATATCCCGGGAATTCCTCTCTATATTGTTATTTCCCTCATGTTTAATGGTGTTGTAGCTAATAATTGACAATCCAAACACCCCATCTGACATTCGTTGTCACCCCCTTAGAATTATTTACATGTTTACGATAATTTACATTCCTATAATAGAATAGATCACATTTATACTTCATAACTGAATCTGAACAATTGTACTGCTCCCTGTGGGTTCGACCTCAACTCTTTATTGAATTTTATATTGAATAATGACCGTCTTTACATCTAGAATCGAAAGAGGTGTAATTTGAGCGTTAATCGCCACTATCGGGTAGTGGTGTTGTTTGGAATTCTATTATTGAAGTTTGAATTGTTATCTTTTTGTGTTATAGTTGAATTCACTAACTGTGTTTGTGTTGAATAAGAAATGAGCTTAAATGGGAGCAATGGTAGCCAAGTTGGCCACTAAGACGATATAGGGAATTTGAATGATATTAACAACCCTATCCAATTGGGTGGTGTCGGGGCTATACGTTTACCTCCTGCTGAAGGGAATGCCGTTTTTCACATCACTAGCACAATGCTTCAGCTCCTACAATTAAAAGGATTGTTTGGGGGACTGGCTCATGAGGATCTCCATGAGCACATTCGAAATTTCATTGACGTTTGTGGACCGTTCTCGTTCAAAAACATTTCTCAAGAATTGGTCCGTCTTCGATTATTTCCATTCTCTTTGATGGGAGAAGCCACAAAGTGGTTGGATGATCTTTTGAGAAACTCCATTACCACTTAGGATTAGTTGACCGCAACTTTCTACATGAGGTACTTTCTCCCGTCAAGGATGATGACGTTAAGAGATAGCATTCAAGGTTACAAACACTTGGAAGGCGAACAAATCCACGAGACGTGGTTGAGGTTTCAAAAGATATTACTTCATTGCCCAACTCATGGGCTGCCCCACGATGTCTTGTTGCAATACTTTTACAGGAGTCTTGACTCAGTAAACAAAGGGGTTGTTGATCAACTTATTCTCGGTGGTATAATGCAACAGCCTTGGGAGGTCGCATCTCAACTCTTTGATCGCATGACCAAGATCAATAGAGCATGGTACACTCGTGAGGACCAAATGTCTCCTCTCACCTTTAGAATGACAAAAGAACAGATCGAGAAGGATCAAGAGAGAGACAAAACATGGCAAAAATGATGACCCAACTAGACTTATTGTCGAAAAATGTGATGGGTAGTGGGTTGAAGAGTGTAAATGATGTGGGTGTTAGTGGAGAAAACCCTGAGGAGGCGCACTTTGAGGCGTTGTACAACGAGGAAGTGAACTTCCTTGCAAATCAATGAAGAGGTTTTCGTCAAAACTATCCAAGACCGGGTGGAAATTTAGGTTGGAACAGAGATGATGGATGGAGAGATTGTGATAGAGAATGGCGTAATCGTAACTCCACTTGGAAGGAAAGAGAGGGTGATAAGGATTGGTACATTCCACCTTATGAGTGTAAAAAATGCAACAAACTAAGGGCTGACTCAGAGAATGTCTGTAGGGAAGACATGCTCTCACGCATTCTCAATAAGGTAGAAGTGTTGGACAAAGTTTTGAAAGAAATGAAAGAAAACGTCTTTACACTTAACCAGACGGTCACGTCTCATTCCGTGTCAATCGAGCAATTGGAGACACAAATGGGTCAAATCTTGACTTATTTGAATCCAAGGCCAAAATGAGGGTTGCCTAGTGACACAATGGCAAATCCCAAAAAATGAAGTTTGAGTTGGTATCTCTATCGTGCCATAACGTTGAATAGGACGCTTTTTGGGAGGCAACCTAAGTCTTTGATGTTTTAAATTTTGTTTTTGAATAACTGGTGTTGATTTTGCAGGTTGAAAAGTGAAAAGTGTTGGAAATTGGGCAATTAGGCGAGCCAAAAGTCCAGCCGGTGACTCGCCGAAGAGGTCGGTGAGCCCGACTTGGATCGCCGTTGGAACCACCTAGCTTGATGGGGAATTCTGTAAAACTCGGCGAGCCAAAGTACCACTCGGCGTATTGCCAAGTGGGTCGGTGGGCATGACTTACTCCACCGACTAGCGCGCAAACTGAAATGTTTTAAAGGGGAAAACGATTTTAAATTAAAAATAATCCTTCATTTTCTTATTTTTTCAACTCCCGTACTCTCACCTCGATATTAGTCTTTCATATTTTGCGCATTTGTACCTTCTTTCTCTTGGGATCTTTTCTCAGATTGTGGAAATTCTTTGCCGCCTAGCATTTCAAACTCATTTTTTGGCATAAAGGTTGGTTTTCCGAACCCCGAACTCAATATGTTGTTGAACTCGAACTCAATATTGTTTGGTAATCATCGTGTGATTGTTTGTTTGCCTAATTCTTAGTGAAATAGTAATTATTCAGCCTTTAATCGTATTTCTCGTGTCTTTCCTTGTTGAAATTGAGTTGACATTGTTGGGTTGTGCTAAATTTTTGTTGGGTCTAGCGGGGTTAAGTCTGAGTAACCTCGGATTACGCCAAATGTCGTAGTTTGCCTAATGATAGAGCAATTGACGTCATTCTTAAGGGCAAACGACATCAAATAGCAAATTTTGTCCAAATCGCGGGAAGTTTGAGTATCCCGAGGCATGGATAGTATGGTCCTTGCTTTAATTTCATAGTGTAGGTGTTTAAATTTAATTTCGTGGGCTACGGGTTTGACTTTGAAGAATGGGGTGAGAAACTGGCACAATGGGTCGTTTGGTGAGCTGAGTCGAGATCACCGAATGGCTTAACGGTTTGCCTAAGTCCCATAGATCGCCCTTAAGTTCCTTAAAATATTGAGTTTGATTTTGTAACTTTTGGCGATATGCCTGACCTCACCGACTCGCTGAAAGTACTTCGTGATCGCCGTTTTGCGCCCCTAATTCCATAAAATACACTATAACTTTCGGCGAGCTACTTTTAGTTCGCCGATTGGTATCGGCAATACGCCGAAAGGCCCTGGACATCGCCAACCAACTTTGAGATTTTGAAAATTTTGTGCTGGAACTTTCGGTGAGCCCGACTTGGCTTGCCAAAGTGATTCGGTGACTCACCGACCGGTTCGGCAAGTCTTTCTGCAACTTATTTTCTGCACTTTTTCTAGAACTTTTTCTAACATTTTTCTATGTTGTTTGCAAGAATGGCTAGACCCAAAGTTTTTGAAAGAGACAGGCCGCCCGCAAAAGCGGGCACGAGGAGTCATTATAAATGAGGAGGCAGCTGCTTCCAAGGCTAAGGCCAAGAAACTACCTCCACAGGGAGGCGAGGGCAAGGGAAAAGCGCTCACAATTGTGATGCCGGAGGAGGCTAGCTCAGATAGTGAGGGAGTATACGAGACACACCTCATTACCTATGACAGTGAGGGGGAATCGCAAAGTGATTCTCAAGATCTTATCTCTGAGCCTCAGGATGATCAGTTACTTGAGGCCAAGAGATCGGAGCTATGCTCCAAGGAAATGAACGATCTGTCTAGCATCCCAGTGCCTCCGACGTCTGCCCCTTTAGGTTCAGCTCCAGTGCCTCCTCTTAAGCAATTAGTGGTCCTAGCACCACCAGTTGAGGGTCCTCCACCCCGGTCACTCAACCGACTAAAGGCCGAGGGTTTGAGGACCATACTAGAGGAGAATAGGCTCTCTACCGATAGTGTGGTGGACAGACATACAGAGGTGTGGGACACTCTCAGGTTCTACAAATTCGAGGTTTTCACCAAACCCCATGGCCTATACATTCTTACTTGGGTCCGGGAGTTCTACTCAGCTTACAGTGACTTGGTGCCTCAGGGGAAGAAGAAGGCAAGTGCCTTCAAGCCGGTGGACATTGAGGTGGTCCAAGGAAAGAAGGTTAAATGCAGCAGCGATGAAATAAATTTTATGTTTGGGCATGCTTCCGACTTCATACATGACTACCAGAGTATGATCGCGACAAAGACTCTAGATGGCCTAAAAGATTGGCTGGTTCCCCCTTCTTTCCGACATCACCCCGAGGTGGATTGAGGCTGGAGTGCTCATAGAGAAAAAAGATCTTAATGTGGCAACTAGGTATTGGTTTGGGTTTCTCAGCAGCACGATCATGCCATCCCAGAACGAGTCTATCCTCTGCTACTCAATGACAGCCTGTCTTGGGTCCATCATTGCTAGGAAAAAGTTGAATTTGGGGTTGATTATAAAGCAGGAGATAGCCATGAGCGCTAAGCGGCGCCAAACATCTTTCCCATTTCTGGTGTTGATCATCGAGTTATGAAGACAAGCCTAAGTTCCACGAGATGAGAAGAGGGATATCAAGGTTACACCCATATTTTCTACCGATATTCGGCGTATCGAGGCCTAGTACATGCAGGACGAGGCTGACATGAGGAAGGCAACCCCAGTGGACACATCCCCGGAGGTTGACATTGATATGATACCTATAGAGGCAATCATGCCTACTTCGACCACTTGACCTTCAGATACTTCTAGCTCCACTCCTTTCGATACTCCTGGCACTTCTGCTACACCCGCTTCCCCTAGATCTGCTGCCACTTCTGCTTTTAAACCTCCGATCACCTAGGCGATGTTGTTCAAGATAGGGCATTTGGACAAATCCGCCGATGTGTGTGCCTCCCGATTAGAGGCTGCTATCCCTGGGATGATTGAGAGAGTCATTACTACTGCTTTGACATCCTTCAGAGCTTCTATTGATGCCCTCACTATGAGTGTAGAGGTGTGTGATAGAGGATAGGGAGCTACTGATGCGGTGACGGCCTTGAAAGACGACATTACTGGATTGAGAAAAGATATAGACCAGCTGAAGTCCACTGATTTCACCTCTCTATTTGGGACTGTGGAGATTCCCGATATGCCGAGTGTAGATTTTCCAGATTATTCTGAGGTGCCTCCAACTACCACCGAAGATGAGGTTAGAGTTGATGATGCCACTGTTGAGTCCGAGGGTGAGACAGATAAGGAGCATCTAGGTGTGACTAATGCGACTGTCTATGATGATTTGGAAGACCTAGAGGGAGCCATAGTGCATACAACTGTACAAACCTCTTTGAGGGATATTTCCATGGTGGGCTCCAATGGAGCCAAGGATGTTGATACACCAGACATTGATTTCCAGACAGACAGAGCTGTGGATATGCAGACTTCACCCCAGGCTTAGCCTAGAAGGATGATTCTCTTACCTCCATCTTTGTCACCTT